>NC_133139.1:63589962-63890463 GCF_048418815.1 Hemitrygon akajei | reverse complement strand
GCAATCTATTGATCGCCTCCCCTTGTCAGGTGAAATGCGGGCATGTTTGATTAGTGAATCTGAGGCAGCTTAATGAACAGTCTTCTTGAGGAACTCAGTGGGTCTGTGTGGAGAGAGCCTGGAAACACACACTCAACATTTCAGTAACAGTTTTTCCCCCTCTAGTCCATGAACACTACCTCACTATTTTGCTCTCTTTTTGCACTATTACTTTTTCATAAATTTTTTAACAGTCATAGCACAGAAGCAGACTCTTCAGCCCATCTAGCCCATGCCAAATCATTTAAACTGTCCACTCCCATTGACCTGCACCAGGACCACAGCCCTCCATACCCCTACCATTCACGAACCTATCCAAACTTCTCTTAAACATTGAAATCGAGCTTGCATGCACCACTTGCTCTGGCAGCTCGTTCCACTCTCAGGACCCTTAAATAAATTAGTTTCCTCTCATGTTCCTCTTAATCATTTAATCCTTAATCTATGTTGAAGTCCCACTCAATCTCAGTGGAAAAGGCCTGCTTGCATTTACCCTATCTATAACCCTCATAATTTTGTATACCTCTATCAAATTGCCCCTCAATCTTCTACGTTCCAAGGAATAAAATCCTAATCTACTCAATTTTTCCTTATAACTCAGATCCTCCAGACTCAGCAACACCTTTTCTTATTGTAACTTACAGTAATTTTTTAATGTATTGAACAGCACTGCTACCACAAAACAATAAATTTCATGACATATTAATAAACCTGATCCTGATAATACAGATCGAAACCCTGAATCAGGACTGGACTCTACTGATGTGGGGTTTTGACACAAAGTATCTACAATGCCTTTCCCACTATAGATGCTGCTCGTTCTGCTGAGTTCCTCCAGCATTTTGTGTGTTGTTCCAGATTCCAGCATCTGCAGTCTCTTCTGTCTCTCTCTAGCCACTACTGTCCCTCTCCTAGGGTAGGATTGAGATAGTCATGTATTTGGGGGTAGACCACACTTGGAATATTGAGTACTGTGTAGGCCTCTGTTAGTCTCGATAGACCATGGATTTGCACCTTGGAAAGTTTCCAGGGCACAAGCCTGGGCAAGGTTTTTTTATGGAAGACCCGCAGTTGCCTAAGCTGCAAGTCTCCCCTCTCCATGCCACCAATGTTGTCCAAGGGAAGGGCATTAGATTGAGTACTATTCTGAACGACTTATTATTGGAAGGATCTGGTGCAGAGGAGATTAACCAGGATGCTGCCCTAGATTGGAGAGCATGTCTTATGAGGACAATTTGAGCAAGCGAGGGCTTTTCTCTTTGGAGTGAAGGACAATGAGAAGTGACTTGATAGAGTATACAGGATAAGAGGCATCAATCAAGTAGATAGCCAGAGACCTATTTCCCAGGGCAGAAATGCCTAATAAGATGATTGGAGGAAAGTATAGGTGGGAATATCAGAAGCAAATCTTTTTATAATGAGATTGGTGGTGCTAGGGGTCATGACAGAGGCAGATACATTAGGGGCATTTAAGAATCTCTTAGATTGGCACATTGATGATAGAAAAATGGAGGTTTATGTAGGATGGAAGGGTTAGATAGATCTTAAGTAGGGTAAAAGTTCGGCACAACATCTTGGGCTGACGGGCCTGTACTGCTCTCCAGCTGTAACACTTTGTTCTGCATTCTGTCATTGTTTTCCGTTGTAATGTACTGTGTATGAAATGATCTGTACGGAAAGCAGGTTTTCACTGCATCACTAAACCAACCAAACCAAATGGAGGTGTGTGGCCCACGTGTAGGCAGAAGAAATTGAGATTAACTTGGCATGGTGTTCAGCACGGACATTGTGTGTCGAGTGGCCTGCTGTCGTTCTGTACTGTTACCCGTGCTGTTGCTGCCCTGGAAGTGTGTGACGGGACTGTGTAGAGGCAGCTTTTACTCTGTGGTTAACCCAAACTCTGGGAATTCATCAAATTTTTGGCCTAGTTTTGAGTTACGAGCAGCTTGCTGTTGTCTGTCTGTGGGCCAGTGGATGTAAGCGAGTTTTCCCACGTCATTTTTTACATGGGATTTCTCAACAGGAACTTTCACCTAGTAGTTTAGGCAGGAGTCAGTGCAGTTATAGATCCAAAACTCACAGTCTGAAGCCCCATCTATAATGGGAAAGGCTTATACTTGATTCCAGATGAGTATGTGCTCCAGTCCAAACACATCATTCCACAATAAAACCACTTCCCCTTCAGTTTCATCTCACAGAATTCCTGTCCCAATCAGTTTAAATTCCCTGGCCAGCTACACATCCACTACACAGCTGTTGATGTCCAAGTGATCCCATGTTCTTACACTGCCAAGGTGACTCTGGATTCAGACGTCCGGAATTTAAATGCCTTGGGGGATTGGTGGGCGGGGGAAGGGCCTGAGCAAGGTGTGTAAGACAGAGGCAGAGGCGGGGGAGAGGTGGTGGAGTGAGGGGGTATTGTAGGGTGGTGGGAGAATGGGGAAGTGGGATACTGAGAAGAGGGGAGTGGAATTTGACAAGAACAAGATGTGGGTATATGACCCAGGGGAAGTGGAGTTTGGGGCCTGACTGATTGGGTCGGCGGAGGGTGGGGTGTAAAGGAATATGGAGAAGCTGATGGATCCAAGTAGAGAAGACAAGAGGGATCCTGGGGAGGAAGGAGGTCAGAACAACCAGGGAGTTACTGTTCTGAGGTGTTAGAAATGGGCAGGGTGAGAGAGAGAGGGAGAGAGGGAGAGAGGGGGGAGAGAGAAAAGAGAGAGAGAGAGAGAGAGAGAGGGAGGGAGAGAGAGAGAGAGAGCGCGTGTGTGTGTGTGAGAGTGTGTGTGTATGAGAGTGTGTGTGTGTGAGTGTGTGTGTGTGTGAGAGAGTGTATGTGTGTGAGAGTGTGTGTGTATGAGAGTGTGTGTGTGTGTGAGAGTGTATGTATGTGAGTGTGTGTATGAGAGTGTGTGTGTGTGAGTGTGTGTGTGTGTGTGTGAGAGAGTGTGTGTGTATGAGAGAGTGTGTGTGTGAGAGTGTGTGTGTGTGTGTAAATGTGAGTGGAAGAGATATACAGAAAGCGTGTTGTGTTGAAAGATAGAGAGGGTGTGTGAGTGTTTGTGAGTGGGTGTGTGTATGTATGAATGATTGAGAGTGAGTAGTATATGTATGTGTGTGCACGAGTGTGTGAGCAAATTTATAATTGTGTGTGTGTGTGAGAATGATTGTAGGTGAGTATTGTGACTCTGTGCATGGGTGTGTGCCAGTGAGTGAATATTTGAGCAACTGTAGAAATGAATGAGTTTCCCTGAGATGGAGGGGTGGGGGGGGGGGTGGTTGGAAAGGGGAAGGAGAGAGAGGGAGAATGCGAGTGTGCGCATGAGTGTGAGTACAAGAGTGAGTGTGAGAAAATGTGAGTGGGTGAGTGTGGGAGTGAGTGAGTGAGTGAGAGATACAATAAGGTCATTTAAGAGACTCTAGGTGGATGAAAGTGAAATGGAGGGAATTTTGAATGCTAGGGGGCATAGTTTTAAGGTGAGGGGGGCAAGTATTTATAAAAAGCAGAATGGTAGGTGTTGGAACATTCTGCCAGGAGTGGACAGGTTAAAAAGGCATTCCAGAGGCTCCTAAATAGACACTTGAATATGCAGGGATGAAGGGGTACGGATCATACGCAGTACAAGGGATTCGTTTAATTTGGCATGGTGCTCAGCACAGACATTGTGGGCTGAAGGGCCTGTTCCTGGGCTGCAGCATTCTGTGCTCTAGGAGAAAACTGGATCAGTGGCGTCGGTCTTGCATCGATGAGCTGAATCTGCCAAAGGGATTTTGATGGGGACGGCTGCTTTAGGCCATAAAATGTAAAGGCAGAATTAGGCCTTCAGCCCATCTAGTCTGTTCAGCCATTCAGTTATGGCTGATTATTATATTAAGAAATAACTGCAGATCATCACATTGCATACAGTCAGTCTGCACTGCGCTTTCCTTGTAGTGAATACACTTTATTCTACAGTGTGTCTTATTACTGTTTTAGCTTGCTCGATCTCTAGGTACTCTGTAAAGATCTGACCTGTATGAAGTGAAACTTCTTGGTACAGGCGATAATAATAAACTCATTCCAATATTACCTTTCATACTGTGGTCAATGGGTATGATCAGCTCAGGGATGTTCTCAACTTGTGCAAAGTGCTAAGTGGGAGGAGGAAGGAAGAGGGTGGGAAAGAGGGAGAACAAAAGGGAGGGAGGAAGAGAAAGAGGGAGGGAGAGATGGGAGAGAAGGAGAGATGGGAGAGAGGGATAGAGGGAAAGGGAGGGATAGAGGGAGGGAGAGATAGGGAGGGGGAAAACGAAGGGAAAGAAGAATGAGGGAGGGAAGAGAAAATGGAGGGAGGGAGGAAGGGAGGGAGGGAAGAAGGGAAGAAAGGAAGGAGGGAGGGAGAGAGGGAACGAGGTGACGGGTGGACTCTCAGAGCTTCCATGCAGTACCTTGGGTGAGTTGCTCCACGGCCTCTCGCAGCTCTGCCCCACTCGGCCCCGTTCTTGTCTGTTTCACTGCCTTGGCCTTGGTTATCACCGAGTTCACCTCCTCGCAGGTGGACGCCAGTGTCGTCACGATGGTACAGGTCACCAGCTTGGCTGGCGCCTCCTTGAAGGGACCGCTGGTGCTCGTCTTCCCCTCCTCTGCTGCCCTGCTGCCCGGGGCCACATCTGGCTCACGCTCCTGAGCCGAGTCCCCACCCACCCGTAAGTGAGCCGGGCTCCCAGCCTGCACGCCCACCGACCGGCGCTCTCTGCCGGCGCACGGCGGACCGCCTCCCCTTCCCCTGCCAGCGGCCTCTTTGGAGGCTGGAGCTCCCAAACTCGCCGCCCCTGCCCCGAGGTCTGCCTGCTGCCCCTTGTCGGCCACCTCCTTGCGCTGCCTCTGGGCGGTCTCCAACTCCCGACCGGCCTCCCTCAGCCGCTTCTCCAGCGCAGACACCTTCCTGGTCAGGAGCTCAGCCACGTGCCGCTGGTGCTCGGCGTCTTGCTGCAGCCAAGTGGGGGTGATGCCCAGCTCCTTCTCCCTCACCCAGGTGCCCACGCTCCTGACGCCGTATGCTGTCCCCTGGGTCAGTCCCCTCAGCGTTGGGGAGAGCGGAGCCTCCACTTTACCTTCCTCGGGCGTGTCTATGTGCAGCTCTCCTCGGGACCGGAGCACACCAGAGCTGTAGCCCAGGAACTTCTGGCTCTTAAGTTGGACACTCAGCTGCCTCTTCTCTTCCTGGAGCACTGAGATCTTCACCTGGAGCACGGGCACCATCTTCACCTGCTCCTCCAACTCCTTCAGCCGCCGCAGGGCTGCCGCCATCTGCTCGCGGATGTTGTGCAGGTGGGCTGCGTTGGGGGTGGACGGAGTGGCCACGCCCGACCCCAGCGGGGTGAACCGGCCATCCAGGGTGCCGTCCTGCCAGGGGAACCGGGAGTATGGCTGGCCCGCGCCTGCCAGGGAGCTGGTGGAGCCTGCCACGCTGCTGTGCAGGCTGCCCAGGCTGGTGTAGCGCGGCCTCCGGCCCTCCTCCCCGCGGTCCTCCTCCAAACGCCTCCTGGTCTCCAGCAGGGTCTTCTCCACCCGGGTGTTGTGCCCGCCCGGCGGCGGGGGCCTGTTGTAGCCGTAGGAGTTGCGGCCGCAGTAGGAGTAGGAGGAATACCGGCTGTCGCCGCTGGCGTTGGAGCACAGTGACTCGGTGGAGGTCCACCACGAACCAGTGTAGCTGCAGCCCCGCGGCCTCCGGTGGATATGGACCTTCTTGATGGTGTTGCCCTTCTCGATGTCGTCCACGTACTTCACGAAGTCCAGGTCCAGGTGGAATCCGTAGGGGGTTTCCACCGAGTACGGCGGGTTCTCGTCCTTGCCCTTGGGCTCGGAGCCAGCGCTGAGGTCCATGTTACCTGGAAGATACAGCAAGAATTAGGTGGGTTACGATCTACCACAGGTACACCACCACTGAAAGGAGAGACCCTGTTTTCTCAGCATCTGAGGGTGGGATGGAGGAACCTTCCCTGATGCACTTCTGATTCTGCACTCTACGAGATTCGGCACGTCACCGAATTTCTACAGGTGTACAGCAGAGAGTAATCTATCTGCTGCACCACAGCCCGGTATCGAGGCTCCAATGCAAGAAGCTACAAAGGGTTGTAGACTCACCTAGCTTCACCTCGGGTACAACCCTCTCTATCACTGAGGGCACCTTCCAGAGACGGTGCCTCAAGAAGACCTTCACTGAGGACTCTCACTGTCTGAGACACTACTACTGCCAGGGAGGGGGTACAGGAGCCTGAAGACCCACACTGAACATCTTAGCAACACCTTCTTCCCCTCAGTCATCGGATTTATGAACGACGATGAACCCATGAACAACTGATACATGGTGTTATTTACTTCTTTGACATGCCACTGTAATGGCATCTGCAGGAAATACACTGAGCACCAGAACACTTTGAGGAGAGAATTACGTAGGACAGAGAGTAGGAACCATTTTATTTAGAGATACAGCGTAGAACAGGCCTGCCCAGTCCAACAACCACACCACCCAGGAACCCTCAGACTTAACACTAAGCACAGGTAAGAGGAGCACCTTGAGCAAAGCCACACCGTTCACAGACTCCTTACCGACAATACCAGAATTGAACTTTGAACTCCGGAACACCCTGAGCTGTATTTTCCCATGCTGGGGCTGTTTAAGAGGATATAGTAGGTATAAGGTGAAGGGTAGGTGATTTAGCGAGGATCTTAGGGGAAGCTTTTCCAGGGTTGCTAGAGTCTGTAATGTGTTACTCTCACAGTGCGAGGGAGGTACACGAATAGCCAAGGAATATAAGGCTACAGACTTAATGTAGATAAATGTTATTAGTACATTGGACAGAATGAATGCAGTGGGCTGAATTGCCTGTTTCTGTGCTGTATGCCACATTTCATTTCTGTCTGTAAAACTGGGTTACTGTGAGTGGCTGAATGGTTGGGGGCAAGCTAAGCAGCATTTTAAATTAGTTTGTTAACTTGGCATCAAGGATACAGAGTGTCTTGTTCTATTGTTAGTTCCTGGGAACACTTCATAACAAAATGTTCTTAAGTATATATTCAGAGATCATTCCCACACATCATTAAAACAGAGAAACAGAAGGAGCCAGGGAAAAGAAAGGGTCGGTCCCTTTTATTCACAGAACGTAGTTCCATGTCAGAAAATCCACGCACTCAGATAAGATAGATCTTAGTTTTTTTTAATACTCTGTGGTTTTCGCCTGATCTTTTTTGGGTTTTTTGTGTGCGGGGGAGGGGCGATTTGGCAGTCGATGTGCCTGTTACATTTTCATTCGTTCTTTTGAGCGGGGAGGGAGGGATTTGGGGGTTGATGTGCCTGCTCCGTTTGTTTGTTTTTTTTGAGCGGGGAGGCGGGGTTTGAGGGTTGATAATTGTGTTGCCGTTCTTTTCTTTCTTGGTTTCGTGGCTATCAGGAGAAGAAGAATTTCAGAGTTGTGTACTTCGATAATAAATGAACCTTTGAAACATACAGTGAAATGTGTTGCTTTGTGCCAACATTCAACACAGTCCAAGATATGTTAGGGGCAGCCCATAAGTGTCGCTATGATTCCGGTGCAAGAATCCTGTATCGAAATTGCAGGAGATTTCAACCAGTCCAGCTTGAAGTCGTCTCTGAACTACTACCAACATCTCACCTGTGAAACCAGAAGAGTCAACACTCTTGACCACTGTTATATTGTACAGCAACATAGTTGTGGGAAAGGTACATAATTCACAACCACCTACATTGAATAGGGGTTTCGCTTTAAGAGGCTGGCCTGATGTGATGACATTATTACATAAAGATTTTGAGCGCGCTTTGGTGTATAAGTTATGGAGTTCAATAAAATGTGTTATGGGTTTAATTAAACAGAAAGTGCCTCACTTTGTTTTATTTGCAAAACCCTACATCCGGGATCCCGATGCTCTAAGATGATTCCAGAGTTATTGAATATGTTGGCCAATGCAGTCACTTTGGAACTGACAGAGATTTGGAAGCAAAATGCAGTCGCTTGGTTTGTATAAAATGAATAATGTATAATCTCTGCTGGCAACACCAAATTCTACTATATGGTAGCATCGCTCAGCAATTCCACAGCCATGAAAGTGATGAGTCTTCCTGAACACCTGCCTAAACACAATAAATCGCTGAAAACTCACCTTTTACAGACCCTTGGTCTATCGGAGTCAGAGTGCACCAAACAGTTGTCTCCTTACCCAGTCTCGGCAATGATAAGCTGCCGGAGCTAATGGACCACATGCTGTCTCTCCTGGGAAATCACCATCCTCATTTCACTTTTAAGGAACTTGATACAGGAAATGCCTGATCGAGCTAACACAGCCCTCGCTAATGTACCTGTGAAGGATTATAGGGAGCTTGCTAAAGTGGCTGATAGTCTACACTCAGCTAAGCATCATTCCTCCTCCTTTCCCTACCTCAATAAGCCCGATCAGCAAGGCCCCCACCTGTGGCTGCAAAACCGACAACACCAGGTCTTTTCCACGCTCACTTTGGTACAAACGCTAAGACGTGACAAATAACTTGCAGCTTCGACAGTGCCAGTGCATCGGGACATCAGAGGCCTGTGAACACCGTGGGTCCCAGCTGCCAGGGTCATCTACTCTTCCTTATGGACACCCTTTCAGGGCAACGCTTCCTGTGTGACACGGGTGCTCAAGTAAGTGTGCTACCACCATTGCCTATTGATGAGAAGGCAAAGAGCGACAAAACCTCACTGGAGGACACCAACGGCAACAGGATCCAGACTTACGGGACAAGACGGGTGATGCTCTGCTTCAGTGGGCGACATTACACATGGGTCTTCGTCCTGGCTAAAGTGGCCAGACCTCTGCTCGGTGCAGATTTCCTGTGTGTCCAAGAATTATTAGTTGATCCTAAGGACTGCTTACTGGCTTGTGGATGTCAAGGACTTTGGGTCGTTACCCTGCTCCTCCAGTAAGTTCCCCACAGCGACTCCGTCAAGCACATGGACCATGCATGACAGTTTACTTGATTGCTGGGCGAATTCCCAGACCTCACCAAGCCCACATTCTCCACTACCGTCACAAGACATGGGGTCGAGCTTCACATTCCCACACTGGCTTGCCTGTTCATGCCCACATAACCCAGAAAAGCTGGCAACCGTGAAGGTTGAGTTTGCGAACATTGGAAGACTTGGCACTGTATGCCAGTTGAATAGCTCCTGAGCTTCACCCTCCATATGGTCCTAAGTCCGATAGCAGCTGTCTCGCATGTGATGGTTACCTACACCTTAATGAAGCCACCCCCAATCATTACCCGGTCCCATACATCCAAGACTTTTCAGCTCGTACAGTCAGAAAGTAAACTTTTTCCAAAGTTGATCTTGTTAGGGTCCACCTGTGTGCTCGAAGGACATTCGCAAAATGGCTGTGATAACCCTGTTTGGCCACTTTGACTTTTTGCGTATGCCGTTTAGGCTGAAAAATGCAGCAAAGACTTTCCAATGGCTGATGGACTCTGCGTTAAGAGACTCAGATTTTCTTTTTGTTTACCCGGATGACATATTTGTCACCAGTGCATCCAAATCTGAACACGTATCTCACCTCCACACAGTTTTCGAGAGTTTAAGCCGACATGGGTTGATTATCAACCCTGCTAAATGTTAGTTTGGGTTGCCACCCATAGGCTTTCTCGGTCATCGCATCTCCGTAGAAGGTGTGAAACCCCTCCCATCAAAAGTAGCCACTATTGTGGATTTCCCACCACTCTGCACCACCAAAAAGCTACAGGAGTTTTTAGGCATGGTGAATTTCTATCACCACTTCATTGCCCGAGCCGTTGTAGTTATGCTTCCCCTGTATAGTGCGCTTAAAGACAAAACCTCTAATCACATGCTTGACTGGTCAGCGGACATGACCAGGGCATTTGATGATACCAGACAAGCTCTTTCTGATGTGACCCTACTGGCACACCCGCTCCCCCTGTGGTTGGCTGACTTTAATTTTTGAAAATGATAGGGAAACACCAGACAGGATTGTGTGAGGAATGTTAGGAAGAGGAGTCAGTAGAACATGTAATTCTGAGTTGCAGGAAGTATGGGATACAGAGAGAGATGATGAGAATTAATCTAAGGGAATTTGGGCTGCAGGAATTCACATTAAAAGGGTAACTGGGCATTGGTGAGAGAGCACAGGTCAGGGTACTTTTAGCTTTTTTAAGGGATTCAGGGTTTTTTTATAGGATATGATGGATAAGCAGGAAGAGGGTACTAGGGTGGCCAAAGAAGGAAGGATATAGTGTAGATTAGGGTATGTGTGTGTGAATAGGTGAAGGATTTAGAATGTAAGTCTATCGTCTGATCCACACCCCGGAGCAGAAGGTGGCGGTAATGCACCATTAAGCTGGGTGCCAACTGCCATAAAACAAGAAGGAAGAAAGGAAGGAAGGATTAATTTCGGGGAAGCTGTGGTATCTCTCCTGTGAGATGTCCAAACTGGTTGCCCTCGCCCCACAGTGCCCACAACTGGAGACGGACTGTTTTTGACTCCATACGTGGCCTCACATGAAGGCCTCACAGAAACTGGTTACACTGAAGCTTGTTTGGCACAGCCTCGGAAAGGATGTGCAGAATTGGAATGTAACCTGTGTGGAATGTCAGTGGGCAAAAATTAACTGTCATGTTCAGGCTCTATTGGCACATTTTCAGGTTACTGAGCGATGGTTTGACCGTGTCAATGTGGACCTTGTTGGTCCTCTTCCCTCCTTCTGTATTTTCACACACCTTCTTACAGTCACAGTGGACTGTACCACCAGGTGGCCAGAGGTCGTCCCTCT
Source organism: Hemitrygon akajei (assembly GCF_048418815.1). Classification (NCBI taxonomy): domain Eukaryota; kingdom Metazoa; phylum Chordata; class Chondrichthyes; order Myliobatiformes; family Dasyatidae; genus Hemitrygon; species Hemitrygon akajei. The sequence goes on along the minus strand of NC_133139.1, from coordinate 63,879,607 downwards.
AACATCAACGATGGCCGTTGATGTGGCTCGGGCATTCATCAGCACCTGGGTTGTTCAGTTTGGCACCCCAAATGATATTCCCCCTGACTGTGCTCCCGAGTTCATATCAGACCTCTGGGCTGCAATGGCCCAGAAACTCAGTGTTAGGTTACATCACACCACAGCATATCATACACAGTCCAGTGGACTTTGTGAGCAGTTTCACTGCCTCTTAAATGCTGCTCTGAGGGTTTCCATGACAGATGAGTGTTGGCATGATCATCTCCCGTGTCTCTTGCTCCTTGGACCTGCAGCCGTCTGTGGCAGAGTCGGCAGAAGAGCAGCTGTTATGAGTGCTAGGTGATTTCATTCCTGACACCATGATCACCTGGTCGGCCTCTCAAAAGTGTTCCACCCTCCTCAGTACATTCAATTCCTTTGTACCTATTCCTTCCTCCCATCATGGCCTAGAGAATTCTTGGGTTCCTGTTGACCTACATTCCACCTTGTTTGATTTTGTCTGCCATACTGCACACCAACATTCCCTTAAGCCCCCTTACAATGGCCCGTTCCACATTTTGGAAAAGGGAGAAAAGACTTATTATAGATAAAAAGGGTAAACCTGAATGTCTTTCAGTAGATCGCCTTAAACAGGCCCACTGAGATTTGAAATCTCCGCTGCCACGCCCCTGCCGTCACAACAATGACCACGAGTGTGTCAACACACCTGTGGATGAGCCAGAGGCACCTGCTGTCCCTCCACCCATGGAACACAGGACCTGAGCCGAGTAGCTTGTTTGAGTTCCAGACAGACTCAGGCTCACAGTGCTAGTTTTAGTGAATTCTGGGAGTGGGGGGGGGGGGGGCCTGTGTAGGGTGATGTAATTAGGGGAAACGTACATAGTTCACAACCACCAACACTGTCGGGGTTTCACTTTAAGAGGCCACTCTGACGTGATGGCATTATTACGTAAAGATTTTGAGTGCACTTTGGTGCTTAGGTTTTGGGGTTCCATAAAATGTGTTACAGGTTTCATTAAATATAAAATGCCTTACTTCATTTTATTTGCGAAACCCTACAATACCGCCATCAAGAATGCTTACTGAGGCATCTCACGCCCACACTTTGGAAAGTCTGATCAGCTGGCTGTACTTCTACTTCTGGTATGTGGGCAGAGACTGAAGACTGCAGCCCCAGTGGTGGACCAAGGCGGTATGGTGAAGGGAGGCAGACGAGTGGTTATAGGCCTGCTTTGAGTCAGTGGACTGGACAATATTTAGGGATTTATCTTTGAGTCCGAATGAATATAGCTTCATCAAGACCTGTGTGCTTTTGAGAACATACCAGACATACCCAAACCAAATGCCATAGATGAACCAGTAGTCTGCTGACAGCTAGATCTGTAGCATTCAGAACCATACAGAAAAATCCAGGTATTACCTATAGAAGGCCATTTCAAGGGCAAAGAAGCAATTTTGACTGAAGTTAGAGACGGAATCAGATGCATGTTGGCTCTGGCTGGGTTTGCAGGCCATTACTTCCTACAGAGCAAAACCCAACACCATGATGGCTGTCATGCTTCACTCCCAGTTGAGCTCAACACCTTTTATGCTGCTTTGAAAGGAAGAATAAAAGTGCACCTATGCCAGTCCCTTGTGATCTCTGTCTCAGAGGCTAATGTCAGAACTTCTTTCATGAGGGTAAACCCTTGCGAGGTGTCTGGTGGGGCTTTGAAAACCTGTGCCAACCAACTGGCAGGAGTGTTCAAGGACCTCTTCAAACTCTCACTGTTACAGCCAGAGGTTCCCACCTGCTTGAAAATGGTGACAACCATACCAGCGCCCAAGAGGAGCAGGGTGAGCTGCCTCAGCAACTATCGCCCAGTGTCACTCATATCTACTGTGATGAAAATACCTTGAGATGCTGGTCATGAATAAAATCAACTCCTACCTAAGTGAAGACCTGGACCTGCTGCAATTTGCTTATTGCCAGTAAGTCTACAGCAGATGCAATCTCCCTAGCTCTTCACTCTTCACTTAAAGATGACAATTTAATTGGTAAAAAAATTTGCAGCATACTGCTGTGCTGTTTAGAGGGACTTGGGAGTGATTGTGCATGAATCACAGAAGGTTGGTTTGCAGGTGCAGCGGGCTATCAAGAAGACAAATGGAATGTTGGCCTTCATTGCTAGAGGGATTGAAGTTAAGAGTAGGGAGGTCATGCTGCAACTGTACAGGGTACTGGTGAGGCTGTCCTGCAGTACTGGGTGCAGTTCTGGTCTCCTTACTTGAAGAAGGATATACTGGCTTTGGAGGCAGTGCAGAGGAGGTTCACCAGGTTGATTTCAGAGATGAGGGGGTTAGAATATGAGGAGAGATTGAGTCATCAGGAATTGTACTCACTGGAATTCGGAAGAATGAGAGGAGATCTTATAGAAATATATAAAATTATGAAAGGGATAGATAAGATAGAGGCAGGAAAGTTGTTTCCACTCGTTGGTGAGACTAGAACTAAGGGATATAGCCTCAAGATTCAGGGGAGTAGATTTATAATAGAGATGAGGAGGAACTGCTTTTCCCAGAGAGTAGTGAATCTGTAGAATTCTCTGCCCAATAAAGCAGTGGAAGCTACATCAGTAAATATATTTAAGACAAGTTTGGATAGATTTTTGCATAGTAGGGGAATTAAGGGTTATGGGGAAAAGGCAAGTTAGTGAAGATGAGTTCACAGCCAGATCAGCCATGATCTTATTGAATAGTGGAGCAGGCTTGACAAGCCAGATGGCCTACTCCTTATGTACACTCGGCCTTAGATCACCTGGACAATAGTAAAACCTACACGAGGCTGCTATTTATTGATGACATCTTAGCGTTCAACATAATCATACCCTCAGTCCTCATCAACAAGATCCAAAAGCTGGGCCTCTGTACCTCTCTCTGCACTGGATCCTTGATTTCCTCAATGGAAGACGACAGTTAGTCTGGATCAGAAATAATATCTCTTCCTCACTATAATCAACACTGGTGCACCTCAGGATGCACGCTTAGTCCGTTGGTCTACTCTCTCTACGCCCATGAATATACGGCTAGGCACAACTCAAATGCCATCTATAAATTTGCCAACAACATAACTATTGTTGGTAGAATTTCAGATGGTAATGAGGAGGTGTACAGGAGCGAGGTAGAATCAGCTGGTTAAATGGTGTTGCAACAGCAAACTTGCTCTCAAGTACATACTGGTCTTCCTGTACACTAGGATCAGATGTTGAAAAGGTGAGCAGATTCAAGTTCCCGAGTGTCAACATCTCTGAAGATCTATCCTGGGCTCAATATATTGATGCAATTATGACAAACGCATGACAGAGCTGCATTTCATTAGGATTTGGTACGTCATCAATGACTCTAGCAAATTTCTACAGATGTACCATGGAGAGCATTCTAATTGGCTGCATCACCGTCTGGTATGGAAGGGCCACTGCACAGGATTGGAAAAAGCTGAATGAAGTTGTAAACTCTGCCGGCCCCATCATGGCACCAGCCTCCCCAGAATCAAAGGTACCTTAAAAGGCGATGCCTCAAAAAGGCAGCATCCATCATTAAGGCAGGGCATGCCCTCTTCTCATTGCTACCATCTAGGAGCAGGTACAGGAGCCCTTAGTGTTTCAGGAACAGCTTCTTCCCCTCTGCCATCAGATTTCTGAATGGACAATGAACCCCTAAACACTGCTTTGGTATTTTTTCCTCTCCTTTTGCACTATTTATTTAGTGTAATATTTTTAAATATTCACTTCTCAATGTAATTTATAGTTTTTATTATTATGTATTGCAATGTACTGCTGCCGCAAAACAACAAATTGCATGACTATGCCGAGATATTAAATCTGATTCTGACATTCCAAAGTGAATCAGTTAATACTTATCCTGGTTGAACTCCATCTGCCACTTCTCAGCCCAGCCTTGCTTACCGTCACTATCCCACCTTCTACACTATCCACAGTTGGGGTGGAATTTGTTATATGCATCAAGGAAGGGTTTTCAAAGCAGTATGTAGAATGTCCTACTAGAGAGGGAGCTGTACTTGACCTTGTTTTGGGGAAAGAGCATGGGCAGGCAGTGGAAGTATCTGAGGAGAACCCCAGTGTGAATAGTGAACACTGCTCGGTAAACTTTAAGGTAGTTGTGAAGAAGGGTAAGGTTGGACCTCGGGTTAAACTGGGGCAGGGCTGACTTCAATAGTATAAGGCAGGACCTGGTGAGTGAGAGCAGTCTTTAGAAAGAAAATCAACATCTGCTAAGTTGGTATATAGGACAGTACCTCCTGTATGTATTTTGATAATAAAATTACTTTAGACTTTGGACTTTGAATGTTTGCTTTTCCAAGGGTATAGCAGTGATATAGTAGAGGTCATAAGTTTAAGTTGAGTGGGAAAGATTTAAAGGAGACCTGAGAGGTAATATTTTTCCACACAGAAGGGGCTGGGTATATGGAATGAGCTGCAAGTGGTAGAAGTAGGATCTATCAAAGTTCTTAACATGGTACACAGAGAGGCCAAATGCAGGAGATGAAATTAGCATAGACAAGACATCTTGGTCAGCATGGATGAATTGGGCCGAAGGGTCTGTTTCCATGCTGTGTGATTCTATATAACATCAAGGCCAATAGTTCAAGAAGTTATACTGAGCTGGCGAAGTGTCACCCTCAGGCTGAACTCTCCTTGTTTACGGAGCTTTGCAGAGGGTCGCTGGTGAGATTAGACGTACCAGGGAAGTTAGTTTTCATCTGAAGTACTTCTGCCATCTTCACTTCCGGTCTTCTGTCAGTCCCTCCACACTCAGCAAATCACACGGCGATTCTGTGGACAAGTACAGCAAATGAGAGAGGTACAGTGACAGGAGAGTTTGAATCAGCTCTACCATCACTGACATGTCATAAAATTTGTTGTTTTGCTGAAGAATACAGTGCAATACATTAAAATACCACTATAAGTTACATAAAGAAATATTAAAAAAAGTCATGCATAAAGAGGACAAAAAGTGAAGTAGTGTGCATGGATATCACAGGGTTGCCAGATGCTGCAAGGATTCACACAAGTATAGTTTTAATCTTCCTTTCACAGCATGCATAAAAGACCTTCAGCTCATTGGGGAGTGAAGAATCACAACTATTTAAGTTGTTAGATTTCACTTTGTCAATACTACCATCCCATCAAAACTAATCACTAAGCTCCAAGACTTGGGTCTTGATACTTCCCTGTGCGATTGGATCCTCAATTTCCTCAGTTGTAGACTCCAGTCAATAGAGACTGGCAACAACATCTCCTCCATAATCTCCATCGGCACAGGTGCACCACAAGGCTGTGTGCTTAGCCCCTACTCTACTAGCTTTACACTTATGACTGTGTGGCTAAGCACAGCTCCAATGCCATATTTAAGTTTGTTGGTGACACCACTGTCACTGGCTGAATCAAAGGTGACAAATCAGCATATCGGAGGGAGATTGGAAACCTGATTGAATAGTATCATAACAATAACTTCTCACTGAAAGTCAGTAAAAGCTGATTATTGACTACAGGAGAAAGAAGCTGGATATCTATGAGCCAGTCTTCATTAGGGGATCAGAGGTAGAGAGGGTCAGTAACTTTAAATTCCTTGGTGTTATGATACCAGAGGATCTGTCTGGGAGAAGCATGTAACAGCCATTACATAACAGTGTCTCTACTTCCTTGGAAGTTTGTAGAGATTCAGCGTTATCTAAAACTTTGATAAAATTTGATGGATGCACCATGGACAGTATCCTGACTGATTGCCTCATAACTAGTATGGAAACACCAATGGCCAGAACAGAAAAGTCTACAGTAAATGGAGGATACAGCCCAGTTCGACAGGAGAAGGGGCAAAAGCTGGCTATCAATGCAAACTGACAACTCCTGTAACACTGCTGGTGCCAAACTGTATCAGTCTCTGCCATTCCTTTGGATTCATTAGATGCGTGGAGAAGGGGAGCTTGCTACATGGGCAACAGCTTGCTTTCCATATTGTACTGCCCTGGCTTGCGTGCATATCTAGAAAAGATAGTTCGCAACATCCATGGTCAATCCTGACCAAGAGGCCCCAACATCATCTACTGTATTTCTCTGCTCTACTGTAAATGTCTGCAAGGAAATGAATGTCGGTGACATATAATGTAGTTTGATAATAAATTTATTTTAACTTTGAAGCTATGGTTTGTGAATTCTGCTTTGCTGCCTTAGTGACAGAGAGTTGTGCAGCATAGACAAAGGCCCTTTGGCCCATATGTGTCCATGCTGACTAAGGTCTATATTCAATCTAATTCCATTTCCCAGCACTTGGCCCATATCCTTCCAAAATCCTGTCTTCCATGTACCTACTCACCTACTTAAACGTATCTAATGTTCCTGCTTCATCAACTTTATCTGGCAGCTAGTTCCATATATCGTCCCTCAGATTCTTATACACACAAGAGATTTTGCAGATGCTGGAAATCCAGTGTAACACACACACAATGCTGGAGGAGCTCAGCAGGTCAGACAGCATCAATGGAGAATAATAGAGTTGATGTTTTGGGCCAAGATCCTTCATCATGAGTCCTTTGCTTTGCATTCTGTTGCTTTCAGTTGTACTACATCATTAGATGTAATGAAATTATCTCTATGGATGGCATGAAAAACAAAGTTTTTCACTGTACCTTGGTACTATGACAATAATAAAATGTTGATCAATTTGCTGCGATCACTGTTGTCTCACAGTGATCAAGATATGCGAAAAGAAAAAGATTGGTCAAGACAAATGTAGGTAGATATGTGAAAAGAAAAAGATTGGTCAAGACAAATGTAGGTCCCTTACAGTCAGAAACAGGTGAATTGATCATAGGGAACAAGGACATGGCAGACCAATTGAATAACTACTTTGGTTCTGTCTTCACTAAGGAGGACATAAATAATCTTCTGGAAATAGTAGGGGACCGAGGGTCTAGTGAGATGGAGGAACTGAGGGAAATACATGTTAGTAGGGAAGTGATGTTAGGTAAATTGAAGGGATTAAAGGCAGATAAATCCCCAGGGCTAGATGGTCTGCATCCCAGAGTGCTTAAGGAAGTAGCCCAAGAAATAGTGGATGTATTAGTGATAATTTTTCAAAACTCCTTAGATTCTGGATTAGTTCCTGAGGATTGGAGGGTGGCTAATGTAACCTCACTTTTTAAAAAAGGAGGGAGAGAAAAACCGGGGAATTATAGACCTGTTAGTCTGACATCCGTGGTGGGGAAAATGCTGGAGTCGGTTATCAAAGATGTGATAACAGCACATTTGGAAAGAGGTGAAATCATCAGACAAAGTCAGCATGGATTTGTGAAAGGAAAATCATGTCTGACGAATCTTATAGAATTTTTTGAAGATGTAACTAGGAGAGTGGATAAGGGAGAGCCAGTGGATGTGGTACATTTAGATTTTCAAAAGGCTTTTGACAAGGTCCCACATAGGAGATTAGTGTGCAAACTTAAAGCACACGGTATTGGGGGTATGGTATTGATGTGGATAGAGAATTGGTTGGCAGACAGGAAGCAAAGAGTGGGAGTAAACGGGACCTTTTCAGAATGGCAGGCAGTGACTAGTGGGGTACCGCAAGGCTCAGTGCTGGGACCCCAGTTGTTTACAATATATATTAATGATTTAGACGAGGGAACTAAATGCAGCATCTCCAAGTTTGCGGATGACACGAAGCTGGGCGGCGGTGTTAGCTGTGAGGAGGATGCTAAGAGGATGCAGGGTGACTTGGATAGGTTAGGTGAGTGGGCAAATTCATGGCAGATGCAATTTAATGTGGATAAATGTGAGGTTATCCACTTTGGTTGCAAGAACAGGAAAACAGATTATTATCTGAACGGTGGCCGATTAGGAAAAGGACAGATGCAACGAGACCTGGGTGTCATTGTACACCAGTCACTGAAGGTGGGCATGCAGGTACAGCAGGCGGTGAAAAAGGCAAATGGTATGTTGGCATTCATAGCAAAAGGATTTGAGTACAGGAGCAGGGAGGTTCTAGTACAGTTGTACAAGGCCTTGGTGAGACCGCACCTAGAATATTGTGTGCAGTTTTGGTCCCCTAATCTGAGGAAAGACATTCTTGCCATAGAGGGAATACAGAGAAAGTTCACCAGATTGATTCCTGGGATGGCAGGACTTTCATATGAAGAAAGACTGGATCGACTAGGCTTATACTCACTGGAATTTAGAAGATTGAGGGGGGATCTTATTGAAACGTATAAAATTCTAAAGGGATTGGACAGGCTAGATGCAGGAAGATTGTTCCCAATGTTGGGGAAGTCCAGAACGAGGGGGTCACAGTTTAAGGATAAAGGGGAAGCCTTTTAAGACCGAGATGAGGAAAAACTTCTTCATACAGAGAGTGGTGAATCTGTGGAATTCTCTGCCACAGGAAACAGTTGAGGCCGGTTCATTGGCTATATTTAAGAGGAAGTTAGATATGGCTCTTGTGGCTAAAGGGATCAGGGGGTATGGAGAGAAAGCAGGTACAGGGTTCTGAGTTGGATGATCAGCCATGATCATACTGAATGGCAGTGCAGGCTCGAAGGGCCGAATGGCCTACTCCTGCACCTATTTTCTGTTTCTACCAGCTGTAGTTCCAGTTGTTTCCAGCAGAGGGTGCATTTATACAGCTTCAGGATTTTACATGCGGTTAGATTGCTGGATCAATGCTTTATTAGGAAGCCAGTTGAATTCTTGGCTCAACAAAAAACTGACTGGAAGAACTCAATGGAACAAGCAGCATCTGTGGGAGGAAAGGAACTGTCAATATTTCAGGTAAAAACACCAGGCCCTGATGCAGTTTTGACCCAAAACATCAACAATTATTTTCCTTCCACAGAAGCTGCTTTACCCTCTTGAGTTCCTCCAGCTGAATTTTTGTTGCTCCAGATTCCAACATCTGCAGTCCCCTGTGTCTGAATTCTTGGCTCCTTCCCTGTCAGTTAATTCTTTCAGATACCTTGGGGAAACAAGATCATGAGAGGTGGGCATCACTAATGCTTATTGAGCATTTTGAATTATCCCTGAACTATGCCATTCCAGGGGGTAATTAAGGGGCACACACCTTGATGGATTTCGGGTCTATAGACGAAGTAAAGGGCAGACTGCCTTCCTGAAGTTTGTTAACCAATGATAAAGATTTACAATCTGGCAGTTTCACAGTTACTTGAAAAAAAGCATCTTATTCTTATGTGGGATCATGAATAGAGAAGCTGTTTGCACACTATGTCAGTGGGTGAATCATGGCAACACTTGCAAATAACCATTACTATTGCCTTTTAGAGCAGTTTTAGAGAGGGTACAGGAAAGATTTACAAGGATGCTGCCTGGGTCTTTTGAGGAAAGGTTGAGCGAGTTAGGACTTTTCTCTTTGGCGAGAAGGCAGATGAAAGATGATTTGATAATCTGCACAAGATGATAAGAGGTATGGATGGACTGGTCAGCCAGTGACCGTTTCCCACGTCAGGGGCAGGACATACAAACTCTGGGAACTAAACCCCAACCACTGGTGCTGTAAATCGTAATGCCACCCCTTTTATAGAAGAAGATTATATTGTAGTGGTAGTTATAAGAAAATTTAAGTATCTATGCTAGTTAAGTTTGGGGAATTGATTCAGGTTCAGTTCATTTACCACATGCACATTGAAACAGTGAAAATTGGTAAATAAATCTGAATTACTTTGCTCCTTTGCACAAATAATAGTAAGGGAAAATATTGCTGGGGTCTTAACCAAGGCTAATGAGGCAGAGGTGAAAGGAGAGGATGGCCTGGGGGAGAAGAGAAGTAGGAGGTTGGAGGAGGGGCCTGAAGTGGAGGAAAGGGATGAGGAGGGGTGACAGTGAAAGGGAAAAACATTAGTGAGAGGTGCAAGGAATGAGTTTCAGCAGTCAGAGAGGGAAAATGACCAACATCTATAGATGCATGGTGGAGGGTATCCTGACTGGTTGCATCACAGTCTGGCATGGAAACACCAATGCTCAGGAATGGAAAAGTCTGCAGAAAGTGGTGGATACAGCCCAGTGCATCATGGACAAAGCCCTCCCCATCACCGAGCACATTTACGTGGAGTGCTGACATAAGAAAGCAGCATCCATCAACAAAAACGCTCGGCAGCTCAGGTCCATGTCCTCTTCTTGCTACTATTATTGGACAAGCATTACAGAAAGTTCGAGAAATCGTTGTTCATGCCATCAGGTTTGATGCACCATCAATAACTCACGCCGAGACTTAGGAAGTGAGATATCGGCTTTTATTGACTGAAGAACAACACTACATCCTGGGGAAAATGAGGGAGAGCAGCAGGCCACAGTCGCCTTTATACAGGGGTCTGTGGGAGGAGCCACAGGGGTAGTCAGCAGGGTCTTGGGAGGAGCCACAGGAGCAGTCAGACAGGTATATCTAGTTCACCACAAGGTTGGAGGCTGATCTGATGGAATATAGGATGTTGCCCCTCCAACCTGAGTGTGGGCTCATAATGACAGTGGAAGAGGCCATGGATAGACATGTGAGAATGGGAAAGGGAAGTGGAATTAAAATAGGTGGCCACTGGGAGATCCCACGTTTTCTGGCGGACAAAGTGCTTGGCGAAGAGGCCTCCCAATGTACATTGGATCTCACTGATATACAGGTCACATCGGGAGCACTGGATATAGTAGATTACCCCAACAAACTCACAGGTGAAGTGTTGCCTCACCTGGAAGGACTGTTTGGGGCCCTGAATGGTGGTGAAGGCGGAGGTGCAGGGGCAGGTGTAGCACTTGTTCTGCTTGCAAGGGTAAGTGCCAGGAGGGAGATCAGTGGGGAGGAATGAATGGACAAGATCCCACACCAGCTGGTTCAGGAACAATTATTACCCTACAAACATCAGGCTCCTGGACGGGTGTGGATAGCTTCACTCACCACCACTCTGAACTGATTCTACAACCTCCAGACTCACTTTCAAAGCTTCTATGTACTCATGTTCCCAGTATTATTTACTTTTTTATTTTTATTTTTATTTGCACTGTTTGCTTTCTGTTGCACATTGGTTGTCAGTCTTAGGTTGATTTGATAAATTTGATTCTTTATAAATAAATGTCTTTACTTTCCTGTATATGCTATTTCAAAATAGTATGTGGTAAGATACAATACACGTACTCTCATATTAAATTTACTTTGAACTTTGTCTTTGTGCAGTGTAAAGTTCTTTTTCCATTCCCCATTCTGGTTAGCACCTCATCCTTTCTCTTTTCATCACCTGCTCATCTGGGTCCCCTCCTCCTTCCCTTCCCGCCCCCCCCCCCCCAAGGTCCACTCTCCTCTCTTATCAGATTCCTTCTTCTAAGGTCTTTTGCCCCTTCCACCTATCACCTCCCAGCTTCTCACTCCATCCCACATCCCCCGCACTTGGTTTCACCTATCCCCTTCCGGTTTGTACTCCCCCCCCACCCACTTTCTCATTCTGGCTTCTTCCCACTTCTTTTCTTGTCCTGATGATGGATCTTGGTTTGAAACGTCAACTGTTTATTCTTCTCCATAGATGCTGTCTGACCTGCTGAGTTCCTCCAGTGTGTGTTGCCCGGAATAAATCTCCCTCTACTTTGATTTGTCACTCACTCAGATTCAGATTTAGATTTATCTAACACGCGTACATCGAAATGTACAATGAAATGTGTCGGTTGCGTTAAGGATGTGCTGGAGACAGGTCTTGGGTTAGCTACTAAGTGAAGTTCCCACAACTTTTCTCAATAAAAACTCCCAGGGCAAGTTTGGCACAGGTTTAATATAGAGTAAAGTTCTCTCTGTGCAAGAATTGACAATTGTAAGCCCGAGTAAATCTGTTTGTTAATCCCACAAGATCAATATCATGGATTTTTTCCCCTCACTGCCGATTATAATTAGCTCCATTTTCTCAGTTGTGAGAGGAGATTTCAGGTCATGCAGCACTTCTCATGCAGTCCAAGGAGGATCAAATTCAAAGTAAATTTATTATCAAAGTATCTACATGCCACCCTGAGATTGATTTTCTTGCAGGTATTCACATGAAAGTAAAGAAATACAATAGAATTTATGAAAACTATACATAAACAGACTGGCAAGCTTCCAGCATGCAAAATAAGACAAATTGTGCGAATAAATAAATAATGCTGAGAACACGAGTTGTTGCGTTCTTGAGGGTGAGTCCACTGGTTTTAGAATCAGTTGAGTTGAGATGAGTGAAGTTATCCACACCAGTTCAGGAGCCTGATTTTTGAAGGGTAATTACTGTTCCTGAACCTGGCACTGTGAAGCCTAAGGCTCCTGCACCCCCTGCCCGATGGTAATGGCGAGAAGAGAATGTGTGGATGGTGAGGGGCCTTGATGATGGATGCTGCTTTCCTGTAAATCTGCTCAATGGTAGGGAGGTGCGTGTTGTGAAGCTGTGTCTCATTCTACGCTTTGTGACAGATGCCTCCTCAAATTACTCTCAGCCCTGAGCTCTATCATCTCTTTCATTAAACGCTGTCAGTGTGAGTGTGATAACCTGCTGTTTGTAATTTTCTCATTCCTCTCACGAGCTTAGTCAAAAACCCATCACACCACCCTCCACACTCCCGAAAGTCTGTGCTGTCGTGCTTCAGATTTTCTGGGTGGCAGAGGAATGTAACAGTTAAAATAACACTATCACAATAGCTTAGGAGGGTTAATGGCGCCTAAAAGTGACTCCTTTGCTTGCATCTTCAGAAACAGCTCTACTTCCATCTTTAATATCTTTATTTTTCCCATTCAGGGTTCTTTTGAAAACTCTGACCTGAAGTTACATGTTGACTACAGTTCTTTGCAGGAATGGGACTCACTCTCGGGGTTTCACAGCTGACCATTGTTGTTCGGCACGCCAAAGGTTCGGCCATAGAGTCCGGCTCAGATTCGGAAGACTGGGATCTCAGGACTCTGGAGCCGGGCGGATCGAAGGTCGGTGTCATGACAGGAGACTCGTGTGTCGTTGGGGGAGTCAGAATATCTGCAGTTGTGTGCCGAGATTTTTGGGCACAGAGCTCATAAAAAGCGACGTGGCAGACTTTTAACATCATAAACCAGCGAGTTGTTTGTTATGTCTCTCCGCTCGCTGGGAAAATGGCGAGACACCTCTTTCTCCCTTATTAGGGAGAGAGAGAACCTGTGGTATGTCAAATACCAGGTGAAACGCGAAGTCTTTGGTGTAACTGGAAGTCTGTGCTTTGCTCCCACTTGAGTGCTCAGTGGCGGATGCCAATGCTTTTTTTTGCCAGTGGGGGGAGGGGGGATTTTTGCTTGCTGCCGCTTATGCGCGGGAAGGAGGGGAACTGGGGAGGGACTTTGGGGTTCTAACATTTAAGTGTCATTCATTCTTTGGGGGACTCCTCTGTTTTCGTGGATGCTTGCGAAGAAAAAGCATTTCAGGATGTATATTGTATACATTTCTCTGACATTAAATTGGACCTTTAAACCTTTGAACAATGCCAGCTGTAAGATCTGGGTTCAATCCCCACTGCTGTAAGTAAGGAGTTTGTACTTTCCTCCCCTTGGTGCCCCAGTTTCCTTCCACATTGTAAAGACGTATAGGTTAGGGTAAGTAAATTGTGGGCATGGTATGTTGGTGTCAGAAGCATAGTGACGCTTGTGGGCTGCCTCCAGCACAATTTTCTGACTGTGTCAGTCCTTAATGCAAACGACGGCAGTTCAGTGTATGCTTCGATGTGCATGTGACAAATAAAGCTCATCTTTTCTTTAAACCAATACCAATGCTCGATGTGCCAGTGTTTGACGTCAGAATAGATTGATCTCTGACACTGTCAACCAGCCTGCAGAAGCCAGGATGAGAAGGCCTACCCGTAGAGGTCTGGGCAAGGACAGCTGGGGTCTCCAGGAGAATGTACTGTCCACCAGTACCCCAGCTGGCTCTGTAAAGTGTTACGCTAACCACCAAGCTCATGTTGGTATATCTTACAATGTATTACAGTGCAGTGAAAAGCCTGCCTTGCATATTGTTCATACAGATCAAATCACTACACAGTGTATTGAGGTAGAACGAGGTAGAGCATTAACAATGCAGAATAGGGTGTCACAGCTGCAGAGAAAGTGCAGTGCAGGTAAACGATAAAGATCGTAACAAGGATGATCATAATAGGATTGCAGATCAGGTGAGTGCTCGGCCCCAGACACAGAGGTGGTGGGGGTTACATCACAGCAGAGCTCCCAGCCTCATTCCTTTTCTGATCTGGTTGGAACTTTCTGATAAATTGTCAGGCCATCACCGTACGCTGCTGGGGAAGTGGGGAGGGGGAGGTGGTGCTGAAACAGGCCATTGGGTTCACATACTGCTGTAAAACACACAAAGGATCTGCAGGGACTCAACAGGTCAGAAAGCATCTACAGAGGTGAATAGCCATCAGATTTCGGAACCGTCCATTAAGAGATTAAAAGATTTATTTGTCATGTGCACATTGAAACATGCAGGGAAATGTATATTTTGTGTCTATGACCAACACGCTCCGTGGACGTGTTGGGGAAAGTCCGCAAGTGCCGACGTGCTTCTGGCAACAAACCCTGACCTGAGCTGGACACCTTTGGAGTGTGGGAGAAACAGGAGCACGCACTGCTCATGGGGAGAAGGTACAAACTCCTTACGGTCAGTGGCAGTTATTGAACACTGATTGAAGATCTCTGTAAAGCCATTTGCTAACTGCAACGCTGCGGCGTCCTACAACAGCAGGCTACAACTTGGGAAAAGAAGAAAGATTGCCCAGTGTGGTACAAGGGAAGAAATACAACGGAGTGCAGAATAAAGTGCTATAGTTACAGGGAAAATGCAAAGCAGGTAGACAATAAGATACAAAATCAATTGTGAGGTCAAAAACCCATCATATTGTGCTAGAGGACCATTGAATAGTCTATAACTGTGGGGCGGAAGCTGTCCTTGAGCCTGCTGTGACACGCTTTCAAGCTTTTGTACCTTCTGCCCGATGGCAGGAGGGAGAAGGGGAAATGCCCAGAATAGGTGAGGTCTTCGATTATGTTGGCTGCTTTACTGAGATCGCAGGAAGAGTCTCCTTGGAGCAAACAGGATGCCTGCCAGAGGAACTCAGCAGGTTGGGCAGCATCTGTGGAGGGAAATGGACAGTCGATGCTTCGGGCTGACCCTTCCTCTGGACTCTAATTGCATCATTTTGTGGAGTTTCTGTGAACTGTTTCAGAAAAGCATTCACATAGCTTGTTAAATGGAAACAGCGAAGTGGGGAGGAAATGGCGTCACAGAGGAATGTAACAATTGTCTTCAGATCAGAGGAGAACGGCTTTACTACTGACTAAACAACAGAACATTCAGAATACTCCCCGGCCCTGGGGATTCAGCTTTCCATTGATTTTCTGATTATATTTGTCTCAGCAGAATTCCTAGACTGAGAAGGACAAGAGGAACAGAAGCCTGAAGTCCCACACAACAGCAGGAGAACACAAACGTGCACTCACAGGCCACTTTATTAGGTACAGGAGGTGTCTAATAAAGTGGCCATTGAGTGGTGTTGGATATATTGGTTTATTATTGGCACATGTACCCAGACAGAGTGAAAAGCTTGCCTTGCCTACTGTTCATACAGATCAAATCACTACACAGTGCATTGAGACAGGACAAGGTAAAGCAATAACAGAATGCAGAATAAAGTGCAAAAGGCTTCAGAGAAAGTGTAGAGCAGGTAGACCATAAGGTGCAAGGTCATAAGGAGATGGATTGTGAGGCCAAAGGTCCAAGAGTTTTAATAGTGGGACAGAATTTGTCCTTTAGGTTAGAGGATTAAGGAAACTAATTCCAATTTTCTCACAAGATGTTTGGGGAATAGTTTCCTCATAATCAACACCTTGTTTCACCAGAGAGACAAGCCCAGAGTTTCACAGTGACATTCAAGCTCCACACGAGTACTCGTTGGATTGTGTTATTATGGTGAGTGAGAAACTGTAACAACTTCCTCAACGGCACCATTTCAGGTGCTAATGACTGTTAGAGAAACCACCCCTTCATCTTCTCTGTTGCCATTACCCAGGCCCTAAAACAATGGCAGCAAGAGAAACGCAGCTACAAGAACGTAAGGACTGCACGTCTCAAGAACTCTGCAGAGACAGCTCTTCCCGATCAGCTCAATAACTACCAGACAAGCAGGAGTTGGACAAAACTGGGTTTTTTTACCTGGAGCTGCAGAGACCAATGGGAGGCCTAACAGAGGTTTATAAGGTTATGAGAGGCATCAGTAGAATAGGCAACCACTATTTTACTCTCAGGGTTGAAATGTCTAACATGACACTTTTGGAGTATTGTGAGAAGTTTTTATCTAAGGATGTGCTAGCATTGGAGAGAGTCCAGAGGAGGCTCACAAGTATGATCCTGGGAATTAAAGGATTAAATATGAGGGATGTTTTGGAGAATCATGGTGGGTGTGGGGGTGATTCTCATTGAAATCTATTGAATATTGAATATAGAGTGGATGTGGAGAGGATGTTTCCAATAGTGGGGTGAACCTAGGACCAGGGAGCACAGGGCGACCAGAGCTGAACATGACACTCCAAGTACTGTCTAACCAGAGCTTCAGAGAGCCACATGTATACCTCTCGGCTCCTGAACTCAGTCCGCTGACTAATGAAGGCCAACACAACATATGCCTTCTTAACCAAACTTGCACAAGAACTTTTAGGGATCTATGCAAATGAACCCCAAGTTCCCTCTGTTCCTCCATACTGCTGAGAATCCTGCCATTAACTTTCTGCTCTGCCTTCAAATTCGACCTTTGAAAGGGAATCACTTCACACTTCTCCAGGCTGAACTCCATCTGCAACACACACACACACACACACACACACACACACACACACACACACACACACACACACACACACACACACACACACACACACACACACACACACACACAAAATGCTGGAGGAACTCGGCAGGTCAAGCAGCATCTACGGAGGGATTAGTACAGGATTAGTGTATGTGGGTGGAAGTTTCTATCCAGTACGTAAGGGGTTACACCTACAGGAATGGATGGATGTGACTGGGATCTTTCCAGAGGCTGGGAGGTGACCAAAAATGACATTTAGTACTGGTAGGGGAGACGATGGAAAAATTTCCACTTGTGTAGGAACACAGAGTCAAGCATCACCACATCCAGATGGTGTTCCTACATGAACCAGAGCCCAGCACAGCCAAATTAGGATTGACACACATAGACACACACAGAGAGACAAACATACATGCAGACACGCACACACAGATAAGCATACATGCAGACATGCACACAGAAAAATGTACAAAGAGCAGGACACATAACCAAACCCATTCTCACCTCCACCCCTGCAAGCTTCGGACTAAGTGATATTGTCAGCGGCTCCCCAGACAGTCTCTCGTAGCCCTGGATGCATAGCCGTCCTCCCCCCACACTGGGTCACACTCAGTTACTGCAAATGAGCCTGACATTCTGCATCATGTGACAATGTTTACAGGTTTGGCTTTAATTCTCTAGGCAAAGACTGCACATTGCTGACTTTGTTTCACTCTGGTCTCATTAACCCCTTGACTGCCTGCCTTGTTCTTTTTCTTCCCCTTTCTTCAGCCCGTGAATCTTTTCTGCTCTCTTTTGCAGTTTAACAACACCTTTCCTATATAAAACAATAAGAGGACAGGTCTGTTTCCCAGGGTAGCCGAGTCTAAAGCTATGATCAAGGTTAGAGGGAGGAAGTTTAACATGCATCAGAGAAATGAGCTGCCAGAGGAGGTGGAGGAGGCAGGAAGAACATTCAAAGGTCAAAATAAATCTATTATCAGAGTACTTACAATATATGTCACCCTGATTCATTTTCTTTTGGGCATTCACAGTAAATACAAAAAAACACACTGGAATCAAATGGAAAACTGCACACAAGCTGGCCAAACAACCAACATGCAAAAGACAACAAACTAAAAATGCAAAAAGAAACAAAGAAAAATAATAACAATAAATAAATAAAAAACATTGAGAACATGCAATGAAGAGTCCAGGAAAGTGAGTAACCTGGACAGACATTTGAATGATCAGGGCATAGAGGCACATGGAGTTTATGGAGGGAAGTGGGATTAGTATAGACGGGTGTGATGGTTGGCACAGGCATGATGGGCCAAAGGGCCTGATTCCGTGCTGTACAGCTGTATAATTATAACTGCGGCCATATCAATGTGATCAACACTGAATACAATAAGTAACCTCATTAGCGTCTTGTACAACTGGCACACTGCAGTGAAAACTGAATGAAGGTTCCTTAGCAGATGAATAGAGGAACAGAAGATGTGATCAGGAGAGAGACTCCAACTCTTCCACTGCTAGATTGACAACTGATTTGATTCTACTTCCTGCACTCGTTCTGAGGTCAATTTCATCAACTTTGCCTCCAGCTGCCTCCATGCCTTTGAATTTACTACCTCTGAAAGTTCTCTCCCTGTTTTTGTTCTCTCAGAGACAGAGTATTCACTGATACCTTTTACAACAACGCACTGAATCTTACAGTTATCTTGACTATACCTCTTTCTACCCTGTCACTTGTAAAGATGCTATTCACTTCTCTTAGATCCCCCATATCCACTGAATCTGTTCTCAGGATGACACTTTCCATTCTGGAACATCTGAGATGTCCTCTCCTTTCAAAGAATAGGGTTAAGCTAAGTCTCTTTGATGTATGCCCACTCTGAAGAGGTGATCATATAACCATATAACAATTACAGCACGGAAACAGGCCATCTCGGCCCATGCCGAACGCTTACTCTCAACTAGTCCCACTGACCTGCACTCAGCCCATAACCCTCCATTCCTTTCCTGTCCATATACCTATCCAATTTTACTTTAAATGACAATATCAAACCTGCCTCTACCCTTCTACTGGAAACTCGTTCCACACAGCTACCATTCTCTGAGTAAAGAAGTTCCCCCTCGTGTTACCCCTAAACTTTTGCCTCCTAACTCTCAACTCATGTCCTCTTGTTTGAATCTCCCTTACTCTCAATGGAAAAAGCCTATCCACGTCAACTCTATCTATCCCTCTCATAATTTTAAATACCTCTATCAAGTCCCCTTTCAACCTTCTACACTCCAAAGAATAAAGACCTAACTTGTTCAACCTTTCTTTGTAACTTAGGTGCTGAAACCCAGGTAACATTTTAGTAAATCTTCTCTGTACTCTCTCTTCAGGGAACTATGCACCATTATTCCTAGATCACTCTGTTCTACTACATTCTTCAATGCCCTACCATTTACCACGTATGTCCTATTTTGATTATTCCTACCAAAATGTAGCACCTCACACTTATCAGCATTAAACTCCACCTGCCATCTTTCAGCCCACTCTTCTAACTGGCCTAAATCTCTCTGCAAGCTTTGAAAACCTACTACATTATCCACAACGACCAGGAGGTTGATAAGTTCTTGATTAGTACAGGTGTCAAAGATCACAGGGAGAAGGCAGAAGAATGGGGTTGAGAGGATTAATAATTGAATGGTGCAGACTCAATGGACCGAATGGCCTAATTCTGTTCCTATGTCTTATGGTTTTATGGCCTTCCATGGTGTTTACCTCCTTTCCATAGGTTAGTTGAGATAAGTGGTTGTCCCTGTGGAGTTCCTGGTCAGAGGGGCTTCAGACAAGTCCATGAGAGAACCTGAGAAACAGAGAGGTCTGCTATAAAGCAGAGGTGACGTCACTGGCATGGCATATGTGTAGTGTAAACAACAGCTATATTTGGGCCAAATGGCTAATGTCTGTAGTGTACACTCCATGTAATTCCATCTTTGTAAATTCAGGATTAAATTCAACAGCCAGACTGGGAAAAGAGCTGAGCAGTTGCCGAAGCAAACAAACAAGAAATGCTGTGGAAAAATCAGTCAGTCTTTCCAGCGTTAAACCCTGCACATGTTTCTCATTTAATCCAGTGAAACAAAATGACTCATGACCAAGCAGCAATTTGTGCAGGCAGGAGGATGTGAGGAAATATCTCCCTCAGGGAGGCCTCTCGCTGCCCACTGTAACTGGGCGAAAGTCGCAAAACCCAAAACAGAGCAGAGAAGGGACCCCAACAGGAGCTTTTAAGGACAGCACTGACGCTGTCTCTAATTTCACTGGGGGTGAGGTGGGAGGAGGAGGGGGAGGGGCGGAGGGTTCTGGAGACTTGGGACCCACACCACGAGGTTCAGGAACACCTACAACCATCAGGTGCCTGGACCTGTGTGGATGACTTCACTAGCCTCTTTAATAAACTGACTACACACCCTATAGACTCACTTTTAGGGTCTCTGCCTTTGTTATGTATGATTTTTCATGGATTCTTTTGTCTATTTTTATTTTCCTGTGGGTGCCTGCAAGAAAATGAATCTCAAGGTTATGAAGTCCTGTCCTCTCTGCTTCCTGGTCTCCTCCACACTAGCCATTCTAGACACTGCCATGTTACACTCTATGATGAGTACTCCAGCATAAAACCTCTGGCTTCCAAGAGGCCCTGACCTCTGAGTAAAGTACAACAAAGTGTGGCCGGAGGGTGCTTCCAAAAACAAGGCAATGCTAAAATTGGCACAAACAAAGTAAGCAGAACCTTCAGAAGCCGCATATTGGTCTCGAAACAAGGAAGCTGGGAGACACACTGACCTCAGACAAACTGTGTGGCACGTACACACCCTCGGGAATAGAAACCCTTGCAGATGAAAATCCTCAGATACACAGACAATCAGCAGTAAAAAATGCACAAGTGCAGAGCTGTGGAAAAGTCTCACACACAGTCCCACACATACACAAATACAGTCTCACACAACATCTCACTCATATACAAATACAGTCTCACACATACACAAATAGTCTCACACACAGTCCCACACATACACAAATACAGTCTCACACACCATCTCACTCATATACAAATGCAGTCTCACACATACACAAGTACAGTCTCACACATACACAAGTACAGTCTCACACACAGTCCCACTCATTTACAAATACAGTCTCACACATTGTCCCACACATACAAATAGACTCACACATATAATCCCAAATACAGTTTCATACACAGTCTCGTACATATACAAATACAGTTTCATACATAGTCCCACACATACAGTCACAAATACCGTCTCATTCACAGTCTCACATATACATGGTCACACAGTCTCAGACATAGTCCCACACATAAATGTTCACAAATACCATCTCATACACAATCTCGTATGTATACAGTCACAAATACAATTTCATACATATAGTGACAAATAGAATCTGATACCCAGTCTTAAATATTTACAGTCACAAGTACAGTCTCATACATATACAGTTACAAATACCATCTCGTATCAAAATAAACCAACCCTCAGAAATCCAAAGAAACAAAATTCCTTTAAAATGGAGCTGTCAAGAAATACAGGCTTGACCACATCCTCGAAAATGAAAGCATCAGAAGCATAGAACCTCAGAAAAACACCAAGCCACAGTTTTGTTAGAACCTCCACAGGTTTTCACACCACTGTCCCATCCATAGCAGCCCTGTGAGCCTCAGTGCTTATATAAACTCCGTTTCCTGAACTGCTGAAACACCAGAGGGGGAGTGAATGCTGCACGGGGTTGAATTCAATTAATCAATCAAATAAAAAAAGCTGTAGTGATAATTACCTCGTCGTTTCTGCAAAAGCTTTTTCCTTCCCTGGTTGATAGATCGCCCCAGACAATCTCAGATTATGTCTGCACGTCTTCGAACTCTGACTCACTGCTTCGGAGAGCTTGAGTCACTTTGTCTTTAACCAAATGAGAGTGTACAGCATTCTAAACAAAAGTGGGGAAATCACTTGTAACAGAGTTTAAAATTAGAAGAAGGCACAGGGCACTTTGCTGTGTTCAGGTCACTGAATAATGGGGTTAAGCTCAAACCACTCACTGTTTCCTAAAGATGTCCTTTCCTGTTCATTTCCACTTGCTTGTTCCTTGAGGAATTTACAAACAAGATCTGATGCCTAGTCTCAGGATCAGAATCCAGAGCTTTGGACACTCAACTTTGCCTTCTGATTTCCACACAGTACATCCTTGTGAATGTGGCCATCTTTCCCCAGAAGGCCAGAGATCCGAATGGACGGATGTTGAGTCAGCAGGCTCTGAGATAAAGACCAGTGATCCCTGTGGTCAGTGACTGAGATGGACAAGTGCAGGTGACTGCTGCTTCTGTGCACGTGACCTCCCTGCCATCAGGGTGGGTTGATGCCCAGTTCAGCCATTGGCGTTGATGAGTCCCCTGGTTGGCAAGTGTCAGGATTGGAGTTCCGTGTGGTTGAAGCCCAAAGGTCGAAGATCAAAGTCAGCGAAAGACGACGAATCCTGAAGGTAACGTGTCTGGAAGTTGAAGGTCTGATGTCTGTATATCTACGAGTTCAGACCAGGGACAAACCCCAGGCTGGACGGTCCTGGGATCAGAAGCCCCCATGAGCCCAAATGGGTGGAAGGAAGAAAAGCTTGTTTTGCTGTTGTTGTTTTATTGCTGCAGTTGTGTTGCTGTTTCTTGTGTTGTTCAGCTGGACATTGTGGCCATGCTATGTTTACCCAGGAATGTGCGGTGACATTTGCGGGCTGTCCCCACCACATCCTTAGATTGTGTTGCTTGTTAAAGCCAATGATGTACTTCACTGTATGCTTTGATATACATGTGATAAATAAATGAATTTGAATCTTTTCAATGTCTTCTCTACTTGAAGACTGCTGCAATGTTGGGCATCTTTGCCTCAGGGAACGTTGTTGGATTGGAGACATTTTTCCTTCTGCAAGATGCCAAAAATGCATCATAAGCATCAAAATGTTGAGCGTTCTTCCTTCACAGCAACTCGCAGTCCATGTTTTACTGCTCTACGGCTAGGAATGTACATTTTAAACTCCAGATTCTTGGGGGGGGGGGGGAGTCCGTTATTCTTCCCTTGTGAACCTTTAAAAAATGCTAACTCCAACTCTTGGAAGCGCAGTCCCCCAGAGAAACACTTCTAAATCCAGACCCTGAGAAATGCAGTGTTTAACCTCAGAGACCCACCCAGCTCTGGAACATGAGAATAGAGGGTGCATTCCCTCACCGAGGGTATCTCCAAGTAAATCTGTAATGACCATCATTGAGATTTAGTCCAGCAAGTAATCCCATTAGTGTCATAAATGATCCTCTTACAATGTCTACACTTTCTTGAAGCCTTGGTAATGAAAATAAAGAGGTGAATGCAGTTTCAATCTTAACATTTAAGAAAAATTTGGATAGATACATGGATGGGAAGGGAATAGAGGGCTAAGGTCCAACTGCAGATCAAAAGGACAAGGCAGATCATAGTCTAGCCCAGACTGGAGGGGCTGAAGGGCCTGTTTCTATTTTGTAGTGTTCTATGCAATATTATAGTTCAAATTCTAAAACAATGTTAAATCAGTAATTTTGTTCCACTGCTCCATGTTTCCTAAAAAACTTCAGTGATATAAATTCTTACAGCCTTCTTGAGATTCAGATTTATCACACGTACATTGAAACATAGAGTGAAATGCTCCATTTATGTAATCAACCCACACAACCCAGGGATGTGCTGGGGACAGCCGCAAGTGTTGCCACACACTTGGTGCCAACACGGTATTACCACAATGCTTGGCAGAGCAAAATCATAGAGGAATTTATCTATGTAAATCTGTCATTCTATAGTAGATGCAATTTAAAAAAGGGTCAGCCCATCGAGCCCACCTTTAAAATCTACATTCTTGATATGTTGCTGTAAAGCAGTAAAACATGGGTTGCATGCATCAAGCATGAAAGAAGGCTCAATACTTTGATGCCTATTGTGTACTTGTGGGCATCTTGCAGAATAAAAAATGTCTCCAATCTAATAATGTATGTACAAATAGACACTCTGCCTGAATGTCCTACCACCCCCATCCACCTCACTCCCCAACTCACAGACACTCTCATCCTTCACTGGTCACTTGTCATCTTTTATTACTGCTGTTTCGCACATTTAAATAACTGCCTGTTTATTATAATAGTACCAGCAACATTATACTATCTCACATAAAGATGCACCTAGCTTTTATGACAACCAGTCAATCTTTACGCATGTCACTCAGGGATGTGCTAATTTTATTTTGTGACTATAAGTGCTGGACCGTAACTACATGTTCTGCATTTTGCACCTTGGCTCTAGAGGAACAATGCTTCGTTTAGCTGTATACATGTGAATGGATGAATGTTAATACATTTGAACTTCAATCTGCACCGTTAAGCAACCAACTACACTGACCCCATTTTATTCTCCCCACATTACTATTAACTCCCTCTAGATTCTGCCCCTCACCTATACACAAGGGGTAATTTAGTGGCCAGTCATTCTACCAGTCCAAGCATGTTTCGGATGTGGGGGCTTTCGTGGTCACAGGGATAACAAGGAAATTCCACATGGACAGCAGCCGGGGTCAGGATTCAACCTGGGTCAGATCTGAACCCGAGTCACTGGCGTCGTGAAGCACAGACCCACAAAGCTGCTTATCAAATGATGCTAGTAGAATGATCCCATCAGTTGCACACCCCATTAGCTCTGGAATCATTGTCACGATGGAGAGGCTTGAGAGTTCCGAGATCCGAAGAGACTTGAAGTCTAGCCACTTGGCACTTAGCTTCAGGTAGGGTCACCCATGATGGAAAGAGTCAAAGGGGAGGTTCCCAAAAAAGCGATCCAACCAAGACCTAAACAGTAGAGCTGGCAGAAGATGATGACACATCTCAATGGCAGTGAAGCTGGAGGAAAGCTTCAGCAGTGAAGGGTCCCAGTCATCTTGGATTCCATTCCACTAGACTCTGACCCCAATTTGTCAAGGACGTGTGGTGGCTGCTCATGTTAAACAAAGTCATACACTTTGGTGTTCTCCATTAAGGGAATCCATCCTAACAACCTGGATTAAGTCCCATGGTGATCACCAAGTGGTGAATGGGGCAGGATCGTGATCCTGAATCAGCCTCTACAGCCACCTGAAGACCCACCAATAGGAGAACATCATACTCAACTCAAGTGATATCACTACTACTATTAGTCCTGGAAATAATTCTCTCTTAATGCCCATCCAATACCCTCTCTAATAATAATAATAATACTTTATTGATCCCAGGTGGGAAATTCCTTTGTTTCAGCAGCAACATTTAAAAACACACTTAGTAGTGTGCAGACTTAACTAATAATAATGCACAAAATAATAATACTCAATAATAATGTACCAAATAATAAAACAGTGTCTATTGTACTATGATGTGTGTTCTCCTGTCACACAGAGATGCCTGTTGTATATGCTTATTGCATTTGGTAGGAAAGATTTCTGTAACGATCCTTGTGACAGCGGAGCTGAATGAGTCTGTTTGAAAGGGGTGCTTCGCTGTTTATTCAGTGGGTCATGGAGAGGATGTGCCAGATTGTCCGTAATGGTTAACAGTTTGTTTAGTGACCTCCTCTCCACCACTAACTCAAAAGAGTCCGGGTTGTAGCCAAGGACGGATCCAGCCTTTTTGATGAGTTTATTTAGTCTTTTTACATCAGCAGCACCGATGCTGCTCCCCCGAAATAAAGCCACAAGGAAGACTGCACTCGCTACAACAGACTGGTAAAAGATCTCCAACATCCTGCTGCACACATTGGGATCTCAGCTTCCTTAGAAAATAGAGTCTGCTCATCCCCTTCTTGATGTTGGTTTTCCAGTCAAGTCTATTGTCGAGGTGAACACCCAAGTATTTGTACTCCTCTGCCACCACAACCTCTTCTGGCAGAACATATACGGGACTCATCGAAAAACCTCTGATGGACTTTTTCCATCATTCTTAAATTTAGAAATAAGTTTTGTATTAGTATAGCACCTTTCCTCTCTTCCTAAAGCACTATGTACCTCATCAAAGATCAGCTTTATTCACCATATGCATGTATGCATATGTATTAGGAATTTACTGTGGTGTGTTGGTGTGACATGCAACAACTATAAAAATAAAGTATTATATAAAATAAAGTTAGAGGTTCAAGATACAAAGTATTCTTGAAATACGGTCATTGTTCACCATTCATTTCATCTCAGCCTCAGCTCACACTTCCTGTGGACAACTGACCGCCAGGTTCAGGAACAGTTATTATCCCTCAACCATCCAGCTCTTGAACCAAAGGGGACAATTTCACTCACCCCATCACTGAACTGTTCCCACAACCTATGGACTCACTTTCAAGGACACTTCATGCCATGTTCTCGATATTTCTTTATTATTATTGTTTCATTCCTTTTGTATTTGCACAGTTTGTTGTCCTTTACACACTGGTTGAACACATAGGTTGGTGCAGTCCTTCATTGATTCTATTATGGTTATTATTGTAATATGGATTTATTGAGTATGCCTGCAAGAAAATGAATCTCAGTATTGTATATGGTGACATATATGTACTTTGATAATAAATTTACTTTGAACTTATATCTGCATCCTGATCTTTAAACCATTGGCTGATGGGAAAGCAGTCCCTCGATTCACTCTAGTTACGCCAGTCAAGATTTATCTCTCTGTCAAATCTTCTCTTACCCTGAGGACTTCTACCATTTGGTTTGAATAGTACTGCAGATGGGGGGGAGGAGGACCACTAAGCTGGACAGGGAGGTTAGAAAGCTTCTGTGGAGACCTTGAATACTAAAGTGGCCAAGAGACACCCACAGTCCTGGGGCTTGTTCCAAGACTCTTCACAGAGCAGAGGATTTGCATGAATAAGATTATTGGAAAGCGGTTATCACAGTACTGCTTGTGATTTTGTCCAGTCAGTCTTGGTGGTAATGATATTAAACCAGTTCTAATGGATTACTTTTGCAGTGAAGTATTCTGGATGCCCGGAGGTTGGGAAGGCATTGTGGAAGTCCCTGTTCCTTCTTTGTATGACAGGAAGGATCTTGTGGATTGCAAACGGAACTGAACAGGGAAGGATGGAGTGTCTTAGCCTGAAACATTGACTGTTTATTTCCCTCCGCAGATGCTGCCCGACCTGCTGATTTCTTCCAATGTTCTGTGTGTTGCTGAGGAAGGAATTTACAACAGTAACAGACTGACATAGTGTAACTTCTGGTTCCATGAATTCCAGTGGCCTGAGCTTTAGTAATGAGGGAGAAATAGACTATAGGACCATAAGATATAGGAGCAGAATTAGGCCATTTGGTCCACTGAGTCTGCTCTGCCATTCAAACACAGCTGATTTCTTTTCCTGATTCTCTTCTCTTTATAACTCGTACCAATCAAGAACCTTTCAATTTCTACTTTACATATACAGTAACCCTTGACTTGGCCCTCACAGTGGTCAGGGGCAATGAGTTTCAGAGACTCCCCACCCTTCTGACTGAAGAAATTCCTCCTTATCTCAGTCCTTGCTACGAAAATTATTTTAAATTTTATCTGTGTTCTTTTCTGATTCAGCTCAGGGTATTCACGTATGCATTTGCCAACAAAGGGAGGCACTGTGCACGTGTTAAACCACAAGAAAACACTTTATTAGAACTAGCACAAATGCAATACGGAAAGAAAAACAAATGTCTACAGTAGTAGCTGTACAGAAATCAAAACAACACTTATCGTGCATGGTAGCATAGTGGCTAGCACAACTCCTTACAGTCCCAGCGACCCAGATTCAATTCCCGCTGTTGCCTGTAAGGTATTTATGCGTTCTCCCTGTGATTGCACGGGTTTCCTCTGGGTGCTCCAGTTTCCTCCCGAAGTACAAAGACGTACTGGTTAGTAGGTTGATTGGTCTTTGTAAATTATCCCACGATAAGGCTGGGAATAAATTAGGGGACTGCTGAACAGTGCGGCTTGAAGGGTCAGAAGATTCTGTGTTGTATCTCAAGAAATAAATAAATAGATGAGCTGATCTGCAGAACATCAATAGACTTTCATGCAGCCTCTCCTCTCGCTCTCTAACTCTGACTTGACATACTTGTCCCCATCTTCTCCAACTCTAGGCACTACCACTGGCCATGACCTAGCCTGAGACACAACTCTCTCCCCTGCACCAAGAAGGTGTCCTGTTTTATAGCCTTCAAGACCCCCTACACTAGCTATTTTCCATCGATTGGTGGTACCAGTTGCCCAACTTTATCTCTTACAACCTCCAGCCCAGACAAATAAGCTTTTCACCATTTTTCATTTGCTGCAGACTTATAATTCCTTGACCTTCCCAAAACATTGCTGTAGGATGGTATTCTCGTACTTTCTCAAAACAATCCCAAGTGAACATCATTTTGTCGTACAGGCTTCCATTTTATTTCAGCATCTACCAAGGAGGAATTACATTTAACTCTTTCCTTACAGTCCTCAGGGACAGTACCCTCAGATCCTGGACTCTGCTACTGAAAGGAATATCCTCCCCTTGTCTATTCAGACCTTTCAGTATTCTGTAGGTTTCAATGAGATTCCTTCTCAATTCTTCTGATCTCTATCAAGCACAGACCTAGAGACATGAAGCGTCCCTCATACATTAAGCTTTTCATCCCCAAAATCATTCTTATGAACGTCCTCTGGACCCTCTCCAATGCCAGCTTATTTTTTCTTATCAGAAGGTGCAAAATGACTCATGATTTTCCAGTGCGGTCTGACCAATGCCTTATAAAGCCTCAGCATTACATCCTTCTTTTATATATGTAATCTGGTCCTCAAGAAATGAATGCTAGCATTGCATTTGCCTCCCTTTCTATCAACTCAACCTGCAAATTAACCTTAAATCAGTGCTGAACTAGGACTCCCAAGTCCCTTTACTTGCTTGTTTATTTATTTAGAATGTAAAAATTCCTTACAAACAGGCAGGAATTGAACCCGAGTCACTGGTGCTGTAACAGCGTTACTGATTTCTGAATTCACGCCCGATTTAGAATGACTGTGGTGTTTCCTCTGGGATTTACTATAGCAGTAATGCGCGGCGCTGCTCTGACTCACTGGCATTGCATCTAGTGGGAGTGGATGTAGCGCAGGGGGTTTTGAACTTATTATAGGAAATGACCAGGACATTTGCAAGCCAGTGCCCAGTTCTGAACCTGCTTTTGAAGCACCGTTTATTATTGACTGAATAGAATTCATTTGACACTTTCCTCTGTACAGAATGTACAGTGAGGCCCATGAGTGTAATCAGATGAACAGCCAGGAGAACAGGGCGGAAAGGAGGGGTCTGGTACTCAAGGATCGATTTCCTGTTTCACATCCCCTGAGACACCGTCAACACTGTGGCTTAAAAACAAATTTTCCAAAAATGTTATTTTTAAAACCAAATCCCGTGCTTTCACGAGAAGCTCTTGGATCAAGAGCCAAGAACAGAGCACGTCTCGCTTGTAGGGGAACACTGCTACGAAAGGGCACATTTCTGCAAGTCTAATCTCATGATCTTTCCTCCCCAACTGCCCCACCCCCATGAAGCATTTTTTCCTTCTCCATTTAACAAGCAAAATGCACACAAAATTTGCTGCATTGCCTGGATTTTTCTCCTGAGTTTGTTGTTCTTTCACTCCTGGAGGATCCATGCCTTGGTCAATACAGAGCTCTGGCTCAGAAAGGGTGAGCAGTTGCAAGTTCCTGGGTGTCAACATCTCTGAAGATCTATGCTGGGCCCAACATATTAATGCAGTTACAAAGATATAGCCAGTTGCTATATCTCATTAGGAGTTTGAGGAGGTTTGGTATGCCACCAAAGACTTCAGCAAATTTCTACAGATGTATTGTGGAGAGCATTTTAACTGGTTGCATCACCACCTGGTATGGAGGGGGCTATGACATAGAAAAAGCTGCAGACAGTTGTAAACTCAGCCGGCTCCATCATGGGCACTAGCCTCCCCAGTAGCGAGGCCACCCTTCGAAGACGATGCCTCAAGAAGGTGACTTCCATCATCATCCAGTATACGCCCTCTTCTCATTGCTACCGTCAAGGAGCCTGAAGACACATACTCAACGTTTGAGGAACGGCTTCTCCCCATGAACATTACCTCATTATGTTTTTGCTCTCTTTTTGCACAACTTACTTAATTTAACTTTATATATATATTTCTTATTGTAATTTATAGTTTAAAAATTATGTATTGCAATGTACTGCAGCTATAACAAATATCACGACCTGTGCTAGTGATTCTGAATTCCCCTGCTGTGCAAAAGTCTATCAAATATATTTAATGTTAGCATCTACTGCTTCCCTGGGCTGAAAATTACACAGATTTATTACTGTGAAAAACAGTTTCTCTTCATCTCATTCTTCTGAATTCCAGTGGGGGGAAGGGGGAACTCATCAAAACCTACTGAATATTGAAAGGCCAAGATAGAGTGGACATGGAGAAGATGTTTCTAACAATGGGGGAGTCTAGAACTAGAGCAGAGCCTCTGAATTCAATTTAGAACAGAGATGAGGAGGCACTTCTTTAGTCAGAGGGTGGTGAATCTGTGGAATACAATGTATGGGCCAAGTCACTGGGTCTATTTAAAGCAGAGATTGATAGGTTCTTGATTAGTAAGAATGCCAAAGGTTACAGGAGGAAAGCAGGAGAATGGGGTTGAGAGGGATAATAAATCAGCTATGATTGAATGGCAGAGCAGACTCAATGGGCTAACTAGCCCAATTCTGCTCTGTCTAATGGTCTAAGAGACCTTTCAGCCCAATCTGCTGACCAAACTAGCAGAGCTAGTGCCAATTGCCCGCATTTGACACGTATCCCTCTAAACATTTCCTATCGCCATACTTGTCATGTGTAACTACACTATGCTTGAACAAGGGAGACTACAATGGGATGAATGAGGAGTTGGCTAATGTGGATTGGGAGCATAGGCTATTTGGCAGGACAGTTGAGGAACAGTGGAATACTTTCAAAGAGATTTTTCACAGTGCTCAACAAAAGTATATTCCAGTCAAAAGTAAGGACAGTAAGTGTGGGGAGAGCCAGCCTTGGATAACTAAGGAAATAAAAGATAGTATCACATTAAAAGCTCATGTGTACAAAGTCGCAAAGGGTAGTGCGAGACTGGAGGATTGGAAAACTTTAAAAAGCAACAGAGAACAACTAAACAAGAATTAAGAAAGGGAAGATAGAGTATGAAAGTAAATTAGCACAAAATATAAAAACAGATAGCAAAAGTTTTTATAAATATATAAAGCGGAAGAGGGTGGCTAAAGTCAACGTAGGTTCCTTGAAAGATGAGAAGGTGAAATTGATATTGGGTGATAAGGAAATGACTGAGGCATTGAACGACTATTTTGTGTCGGTCTTCACAGTGGAGGACACATCTAATATGCCAAAGAAGGATGTTATGGATGAAATGGGAGGTGAGGACCTCCATAAAATCACTGTCACTAAAGAGATAGTGATGTGCAAACTAGAGGGCCTGAAGATTGATAAGGCCCCTGGACCTGATGGGATGCAACCAGGGTCCTGAAGGAAATGGCGGAGGTTAAAGTAGACGCGTTGGTAATCATTTATCAAAACTCTCTAGACTCTGGGGAGGTCCCGGTGGATTGGAAGACAGGAAATGTCACACCACTTTTTAATAAAGGATGTAGGCAAAAGATGGGCAACTAAAGGCCAGTTAGCTTAATGTCTGTAGTCGGGAAAATGCTTGAAGGTGTCATTAAGGAAGAAGTAGCAAAACATTTAGAAAGGAGTGGTTCCATTAGACAGACACAGCATGGATTCAGAAAGGACAGGTCCTGTTTGACAAACTTACTGGAGTTCTTTGAGGATGTAATAAGTGCAGTGGATAGAGGGGTACAGGTGGATGTCGTATACTTGGATTTCCAGAAGGCGTTTGATAAGGTGCCGCACAACAGACTTATAAATAAGATACGGATGCATGGAGTCGGAGGGAGTGTCTTGGCATGGATAGTGGATTGGTTAACCAATAGAAGGCAGAGAGTTGGTATAAATGGGTGTTAGTGGTGAGTGGGGTGCCTCAGGGGTCGGTGCTGGGCCCGCAGCTGTTTACCATTTACATTGATGATTTGGAAGAGGGGACTGAGTGTAGCGTAGCAAAATTTGCTGATGACACTAAACTGAGTGGAAAAGCAAATTGTGCAGAGGATGTGGAGAGTCTGCAGAGGGATATAGATAGGTTAAGTGAGTGGGCCAAGGTATGGCAGATGGAATACAATGTTGATAAATGTGAGATCATCCACTTTGGAAGGAATAATAGAAGAGCAGATTATTATTTAAATAGTGAAAGATTGCAGGATGCTGTTGTGCAGAGGGACTTGGGAGTGCTTGTTCATGAATCACAAGAAGTTGGCTTGCAGGTACAACGGGTTATTAAGAAGGCAATCGGAATGTTGGCCTTCACTGCTAGAAGGACTGAATTCAAGTGCAGGGAGGTCATGCTGCAACTATACAGGGTACTGATGAGGCCACACCTGGAGTACTGTGTGCAGTTCTGGACTCCATACTTGAGGAAGGATATACTGGCTTTGGAGGAAGTGCAGAGGAGGTTCACCAGGTTGATTCCAGGGATGGAGGGGTTAACCTATGAGGAGGGATTGAGTTGCCTGGGACTATACTCTTTGGAGTTCAGAAGAATGAGAGGGGATCTTATAGAAACTTACCAAATTTTGAAAGGGATAGTTAAGATAGAAGTAGGAAAGTTGTTTCCATTGGTAGGTGAGACTAGAACTAGGGGACATTGCCTCAAGATTCAAGGGAGAAGATTTAGGATGGAGATGAGGAAAAACTGTTTTTCCCAGAGAGTGGTGAATCTGTGGAATTCTCTGCCCAGGGAAGCAGTTGAGGCTTCTTCACTAAATATATTTAAGAAACAGTTGGATAGGTTTTTACATAGTAAGGGAATTAAGGGTTATGGGGAAAAGAACATTTCCTATGTTCAACTACTATCCTGAACTTGTCGCTTATTTGCTTTTTACCAGTTCTCTTGAAATAACATTTACCTTTGGACATTCAGTGTTGGTCACTCTACAGCTAACTTTCCATAATGGCAAATAGATTGTAGCTCCTTACTGCTACTGATGCCATAAGTTTACCATGAAACTACAGTATGTAAAATTAGTCATGTAGTCATTTACAGATTGGACATCATGAATCACAGATCTTGTGATAAATATATGGAAGAAAAACCCCTGGAAGCTTTCTTACATCATCACTTCAGCCAGAGCTCTCTCACTGCAACATCACAGCACATCACAGGGAGAGTGGGGAGTTAGTATAAGAGAGGGAGTGGGAAGGATAGTCTTTCCCCTTCTCTCAACTTACCTCCTTTCCTCTCTCTTCATTTTCTTCGTCTCTCACTGTTTCCTTTTCCATTCCACTCTTTCCTTCTCTCCTCATTCTGCTCTCCCCTTACGTCCTCCCTCTTTCCCTCTCAAAATCAAAGTAAACTTGCTATCAAAGCACATACATGTTACCGTATACCATCTTGAGATTCAATTTACTGCAGGCATTTACAGGAAAATAAAATAAAGAAACAATAGAACTTATGAAAAACTATACAAAAGCAAAGATGGACAAACAACTATAAACAGAAGACATTTTTCAGATGGTCGAAATCCAGAGCAACACACACAAAATTCTGGAGGAACTCAGCAGATCAGGCAGCTTCTATGAATGAACAGTTAACATTTTGGGCTGAGCCCTTTTATGAGGATAAACAACCATTATGCAGAAGAAGACAAACTGCAAATAAAAAGAATTATACTGGTAACAAAGAGACTTGAAAGCAAATCTGTAAATTGTGGAATCAGTTCAGACTCCTCTCCACCTCTCCCTCCTCTGTCTCTTTCCCACCTTCTCTATCTATTCTTCCTTTCCTTCCCCTATCTCACTCCTTATCTCCAGAATGGTATCTGTGTCATGGAAAATTCTCGGTAATGCAAACATAGCTTGGTCTCGTAAAGGTTTCAGCAAATACTGACAGACGATCCTTATCTCGGTTGAAATTGCCTGATTCACATAATTTGATGGATCTATTATGACTGGTGGTTAGAACCTCGTCACTGTTCCACTCAGCTGGGTAATCACTCCGCACTCCCAGGATCCAAAGACCCTGGTCAACCAATATCAATCTCTCACCTGCACTGATGTAATCAACCTGGGACATCCAGGAAAACAAACCAATTAGAAGTAATCCTTTGTAAAAACCCAGTCGCTTAAGAACTGAGCCCTGACACAGACAGTCAGTCTCAAAGGGTTGGAAAATGAACCCTTCAGACAGCTGGTCTGGAATCACCAGAAAATATTGTTCATCCTTAGCAAAGATAAATAAAAGACACTTTAAAATTACATTTAAAGCCCAAATATAAGGTAACACACACAAAATGTTGGAGGAACTCAGCAGGTCAGGCAGTCTCTATGGAGACGAATAAACAGTTTGGCAAATAGTACCACAGCATTAAGGCCAGGACCAACAGCCTCCGGGATAGCTTCTTGCACCAGGCCATCAGATTTATCAATACACATTGATCTGATTGCATATCACTCTATACATTGTATCTGACTGTACATACATGTATACAAAACAATTCTGCATACAACCTTAGTGTCTGGGCAATATCCTCCCACATTTCCATTCCTGATCGCTTGCGCATTGCAACAGAGTCAAAACATAAAGATTTTTACTCCCTCATGTTGTGAGATGAATGTAAGAAATAAAATTAATTCTAATTCTAATTCTACTGTTGCCTTCCTGTCAGCTTGAACCAGTCTGGCCATTCTCCTCTGCCCTCTCTCATTAACAAGGTGTTTTTGCCCACAATCAGTTCACTGCTTGTTATGTTTTATAACTCCAAAAGAAAAACAAGGAGGAGCTGTGGATAACTCATGTCTAACTTCGCTTTTACTCTAAGTAAGGTGCGCATATGACATGGTGCTGTAGTGACATATGTCATTCCAATACTTACACATATAGCCCGTATTGAATTATATAATCAAACAAAGATTGCTTCATCACAAAATATTCACAAAATTCCTCAAATATTACTAAAATATCAAATACAGTACACTCCTCACTGCTTAGCTATAAACTCCAACTCAATAATGTCTCTCAATGTATATATGTGTATATTATATAGATATGTATGTCTGCATGTGTAATGTGCAGGTGTGTATACATACATACATATACACACACATACATACATATATATATACACACATACACACAAACATACACACACATTTACAGTGCTGTGCAAACATCATAGGCACCCAAGATTTTTAAAATGGATGTTTATTTTTGTCCTCTCTATTTGTGTGTCAGTAGAAAAGAGCAAATTTAGGTTTCTAAACATTTATTTTCAAAAAATAGAATGTTAGTGTTTTTTGTATTTCATTGAAGAAAGTAATTAAGTTATAGACCACTTTTCAAATAGAAACTTGATTATTTTATAGGCATATAACGCAGTGCATGATTAAACAAAGATAACAAACAGGTGCTAATGAACAATGATATAATGAATTAAATGAACTAAACTGATTAATTGAAACAGTAATGGGTGTAGAAGGAGTCAAACTGGGCAAAGGACAACCAAACTAAAAGGGGAGGGTGTGACAGATGTGACAGTTTAACCTTCCAATCGTCAATTCTGACACCTTGGCAAGAGTGACCATAGCAACAAGATACCTGAATCAGCAAGGTCTCACCTAAGTAAAAATGTTGCAGCAGACAGGAGTTTCAAGATGTGCTGTCCAAGCTCTTCTGAAGAGCACAAAGCCTAATCAGAAAATCACAATCTGTGTGATTGGTGATAATATCTCCTTCTCACCGATTATCAGCACTGGTGCACATCAGGGGAGTGTGCTTAGCCCACTGCTCTACTCTCTCTATACCCATGACTGTGTGGCTAGGCATAGCTCAAATACCATCTATAAATTTGCTGATGATGAAACTCTTGTTGGTAGAATCTCAGGTGGTGATGAGAGGGCGTACAGGAGTGAGATATGCCAACTAGTGGAGTGGTGCCACAGCAACAACCTGGCACTCAACTTCATTAAGACGAAAGAGCTGATTGTGGATTTCCAGAAGGGTAAGATAAAGGAACCCATACCAATTCTCATAGAGGTATCAGAAGTGGAGAGAGTGAGCAGCTTCAAGTTCCTGGGTGTCAGGATCTCTGAGGACCTAACCTGGTCCTAACATATTGATGCAGTTATAAAGAAGGCAAGACAGCGACTATACTTTATTAGGAGTTTGAAGAGATTTGGTGTGTCAACAAAAACACTCAAACTTTTATAGATGCACTGTGGAGAGCATTCTGACAGGCTGCATCACTGTCTGGTATGGGGGTACTACTGCACAGGACTGAAGAAAGCTGCAGAGGGTTGTAAATCTAGTCAACTCCATCTTGGGTACTAGCCTACAAAATACCCAGGACATCTTCAAGGAGCAGTGTCTCAAAAAGGCAGCGTCCTGTATTAAGGACATCCAGTACCCAGGGCATGCTCTTTTCTCACTGTTACCATTGGGTAGGAGGTACAGAAGCCTGAAGGCACACACTCAGCAATCAGGAACAGCTTCTTCCCCTCTGACATCCGATTCCTAAATGGACATTGAACCCTTGGACACTACCTCACTTTTTTATATATATGATTTCTGTTTTTGCACGATTTTTAATCTATTCAATATACAAATACTGTAAATGATTTATTGATTGACTGATTTATTTATCTCTTCTATATTATGTATTGCATTTGTTAACTTAGCTACTGCTAAGTTAACAAATTTCACGGACATGCCGCTGATAATAAACCTGATTGTGAGAAATGGACAAGATCGAAGACCAATAACACAATAGTCAGCCATGGAATCTGAGTGCAGCAGACGAAAGAAACAGCAAACAGATGTCCCTTCTAAATAAGCAGTCATCTAGCACTGCTATCAGCTCTGAACTCATAGAAACCACTGGAACTCAAGGTTTGGAGAAGTCTTGTCAGAAGTGGTTTTCATGGAGAAGTTGCTGCCAAAAAGCCATTCCTCCGTCATGGAAACAAAGCCAACAGACTCAACTACACACTAAAATATAAGGACCGGGGCGCTGAACAATAGTAGCATGTGCTCTGGTCTGATGAGTCAAAATTTGAAATTTTTGGCTCAAACAGGAGTTTGTCTGGAGAAGAACTGGAGAGTGCTACATAGATGAGTATTTCCAGCCAAAAGTAAAGCACAGTGAAGGTTCCCTGCAGGGTTGGGGTTGTATTTTTGAAAATGGAGTTGGTGATCTGGTCAGAATTAATGGAATCCTCAGTGCTGAGAAGTACAAGCAGATTCTCATCCATCATGCAGTACCATCAGGGAGGCAGCTGATCAGTCCCAACTTCATTCTGCAGCAGAACAACGACCCCAAACACACGGCCAAGGTCATAAAGAACCATCTTCAATAAAAAGAAGAACAAGGAGTTCTGTAACAAATAGTATGGCCTCCACTGAACCCTGATCTCAACATCATCGAGGCTGTCTGGGATTGCCTGGAGAAACAGATGCAAGTGACACAGTCAAGTCTGCAGAAGAACTGCAGCATCTTCTCCAAGATGCTTGGAACAACCTACCAGTCGATTTTCTTATAATACTGCACGACAGCAAACCCAAGAGATTTTATTCAGTTTTAAAGTTAAAGGGTAGTCACAAGAAATATTGATTTGATTTAGTTTTCTTACTGTTTACTGCTCTTTACAGTAATTGTTTTGATACTTGGAAACATTTCATTTCGTTATATTGCCTGACAGAATTTTTTTTACATGTGCCTAAGGCATTTGAACAGTATTATATCTTTTCTCTAGTTTCCCTTTGGATAATCTCCGCTGTAATGGGGAGATGTTTGATTTGCATTAGGGAGAATTTGTCAAGAGGAGTGTCCCCTTTTGTAAGTTTTTCAGGTAATTCCTTTTCCAAGGGTAAGTGGGACAATCCATCAGCTTTTCCATAATCAGCTGTCCTCTTGAATTTGATATTGTAACAGTGTTCTCCAAGAAACAGAGCCCATCTCTGCATTTGTGCTGGTGCTGTTAGTGGAACGCCCTTCTGTGGATTGATAATACACACTAGTGGTTGATGATCAGTAGTGAGAGTAAACTCTCTTCTATACAAGTGCCGGTCGAAAAGTTTTACACCCCAAACCAGACTCAAGACCTGTCTGTCAATCTGTGCGTAACTTTTGTCTGCAGCAGTAAAGGAACATGATGCAAAGGTGTACATTTCCATCACTCATAATGTGACATGATTGCATCTATACTGTATGGCAAGGCATCAGAGGCTAGCTTCATTGGACAATGTGGATCATAATGTGTGAGTACAGTGTCTGACATCACCATTTCCTTTACCTATTTGAAAGCCACCCCACTCCGTTTTGTCCATTACCATTTCTTCCTAATCTGTAGTAATGGGTTCAATGGGTGGGGCACAGTAGCCCGGTTTGGCAGGAACCTGTTATAGTAATTGACAATTCCTAAAAAGGGCCACAACTGTTACACATCCTTTGGCCTCGGGGCATCCACCACTACTTGAATTTCTTCAGCACACTTGTGTAAATACGTGCATTAATGGTGTGACCACAGTAAGTGATGCTTGGGTTAAAGAATTCACATTTGTTGTGTCATGCTCTGAGCCCATAATCATTTTAACACTGCCTTGAGATTTTGGAGATGTTCCTCGTCATCCTTCCTGGTAATAATGATCTCATCCAGTTAACACCAAGTGCCTGGACAGCCTTGCAACATCTAGTCCACAGCTTTCTGCCAGAGTGCAGATGCACATGTTACTCCCAAGATAAGCCTTTTACAGTGATAAAGCCCCTTGTGAGTGTTTATGGTTTGAAACACTTATTTCATCTCCATCTGTAGGTAGGCCTCAGCTAAGACCACTTTTCTGAAGTGTTTCCCTCCAGAAAGGTTTGCAAAGATATCATCTATCCTGGGCAGAGAGTATTGATCTGCTTTCGGTACTGGTTGATGGTGACTTTAAATTCATCAAAAATCCTACAGACCCATTCCTATTGGCTACTGGGACCACTGGCTTTGCCCATGGGCTCCATTCAACCTTGGAACGGATTATTTCAGCCTCCATGCCATCTAGCTCTTTGGCCACTTTATCACTGATGGTGTAAGGAACTGGATGGGCTTTGTAAAGCTTGGGGTGGCATTTTTATATAACAGCATTTTACCCATGATATACTTGAGATTTCCAGTGCCATCCTTGAACACTGCTATGGCATCATCTAGTACCTTTCCTTATTTGTATACACTTGACTCTGTTGCAGGATATGTGGTGGATGGATCTCCAATCGAGTTGATAGTTGTTTCAGCCACCATTGCCCCCACAATGCTGGTCCTGTTGTTTTTACCACTTACCAGCACAGTGTGGTTTGTTGGTTGCTGTATTTCACAGTTACAAATCTCATTTTCAGAGCAGTTATCTTCTCTGTAGTACAAGTTCTTAGTCGCATTTTTGGTGTCATTCCCTTCTGGTGTAAGCCAAATTGCTTGCCTATTGTTAGTTTTCACATTGTAATTCTCAAGCCTACTCAGTCCAGAGTCACTCTCATCCTTATCAGATTTTTTATCAGCAGCATGCAGATTACTGCTCTTTTTGGAACTGCAAGCTGACTTTTTATCTTTATCTCTTCCCTGTGCGGTCCATTTTTTGTCTGCATGACACGCTCTTTGTACGTGTCCTACTTTGTTGCATTTTTTGCAAGTTTCGCCTTTAAACCTGCATTGGTCTGGTGTATGAGAACCTCTGCCACTATGATAACACAATTTGTTTGGCAGGCTGTTTTCTGTTTAGACACTGCAATTTTGTTGATGTTCACTTTCATTCTTGAATGCAACTCAGTTGCATCTGTCTACTGTTTCCACTGACACAGCTATTTCAACTGTTCTTTTAAATGTAAGTTGTGCTTCAATTAGGAGTCATTTTTGAATGTTTTCTTGTAAGATTCCACAAACTAAATGATCTCTCAGAGCATCATTAAACCCATCATTGAACTGAGAATCCTGAGACAACTTCTTCAATTCAACCATGTATGCTGAAATGGGCAGAATATTCCTTACGATTCTGCTTATGAAACCTAAAGCATTGAGTAATCAACAATGGTTTCAATTCTAAATGTTTCTGCATTACTTTCACGATATCAGCAAAGCTCACTTTGTTCGGTTTGGTAGGAGTAGGCAAATATCTAAGTAAACTATATGCTTGTCCACCTATTATACTCAACAAAACTGGTACTTTCTTCTTATTGTCTGTTCCATTTACTATAAAATACTGCTCAATTCATTCAATATACAATATCCAGTTATCTCTTCTGTAATAGAGTGTGTCTACCTTTCCAATGTAACCACCCATTTCCGATTTTTCTTATGATTTCTATTTACGACTCACTATTTATAAACCTGTGAATTTTGTTCATTTTCTGCCATTTTAGAATTAAAAAAATTGACCATTTCTGTCCCTTCCCAACGAAGCACATGCTGCACTGCTTTTTTTCCCAACATGAATGTATCACTGTGCTTTATTTTAACACAAACATCTCAGTGCACTTCAACAGGTAGATAGTCATCTCGAGTTCATTTAAAAATTCCTCATAGCTACTGTTATGTTGTGTAATTCAGAAAGAATTGAAAGAAAAACAAGGGAGAGCTGGGGATTACTTAAGTCTAACTTAATTTTTACTTCAAACGAGGCACGTATGTACGATGTGGTCGTGTAATGATGTATGGTTTTCATGTACTTTGACACTGCTCACTGGATGTTTTCTGTTTCTTGTACCATTCTCTGTAAACTCTAGAGACTACTGTGCATGAAAATCCTAGGAGATCAATAGTTTTTGAGGTACCACCTCGACTGGCACCAACAATCATTCCACAGTCAATGTCACTTAGATCACATTTCTTTCCCATTCTGATGTTTGGGCTGAACAACAACTGAACCTCTTGACCATGTCTGCATGCTTTTATGCACTGAGGTGCTGCCACATGATTGGCTGATTAAATATTTACATTAATGAGCAGGTGTACAGGTGTACATAATAAAGTGGCCACCGAATGTTTACTTCAATGTACATTTGATAAATAAATGAATCTGAATACGGGGGGGGGGGGATGTTGGAGGTAGCTTTTTTTTTTAAACAGGGTGGAATGCACATGATGTATGTCCATCGCGTGGTTTCATCTTCAAAGATAGTACCATAGGGGACTTAAGTTAGAGCAAGGCCATTCAACCCCTCTAGGTTTTTCCACCATTCATAGTAGCATACTGTGGCACAATGCTATTAAAGCGCCAGTGACCCAGGTTCAATTCCCACCACAGTATTAAGCAGTATGTATATTCTCCCCGTGACTGCATGGGTTTCTTCTGCATGTTCCAGTTACCTCCCACATTTTAAAGATGTACCAATTAGTAGGTTACTTGGTCACTTGTGTGTAACCAG
The DNA here is from genome assembly GCF_048418815.1 of Hemitrygon akajei. NCBI lineage: Eukaryota > Metazoa > Chordata > Chondrichthyes > Myliobatiformes > Dasyatidae > Hemitrygon > Hemitrygon akajei. Next base: position 63,838,127 of record NC_133139.1, on the reverse strand, counting down.
GCTCAAAGGTCTATCACACACACAAAATGCTGGTGGAACACAGCAGGCTGCATCTATAGGAAGAAGTACAGTTGACGTTTCGGGCCGAGACTCTTCGTCAGGACTAACACAGGTCTGTTATTGTGTTGTATATTTACATAAAATAAAAAAACAGATAACAGCCAAAGTTTTACCTTATTGCTATTATGTTTACCCACATCCCTTGATTATCTTTATATCTAAAAATCTAATCATCTCTGTTTTAAATATGGCACACTCTCATCTTGCAGTGGTCACTTGGCATCTTTTATTGCCGCTGTTTCACATATTCATAACACTGCTTGTTTTATTATAATAGTCTCAGTACATTATTCTGTCTCACATAAACACACACCTCACACTTTCAAATCTCTTACTATCTTTTCTTTCAGTTAGTCCTGACGAAGGGTCTCAGCCCGAAATGTCGACTGTGCTTCTTCCTATAGATGCTGCCTGGCCTGCTGTGTTCCACCAGCATCTTGTGCGTGTTCTTTGCACTTTATGTCAACCTGTCAGTCTTCAGGCCGTGCCACTCAGGGACTTGTGCTAATATTGTTTTGTGACTGTATGTGCTGAACCATAACCACATGTACTGTGTTTTGCATCATGGCCCTGGAGGGACAATGTTTCATTTAGCTGTATACATGTGTATGGAAATAATGACAATAAGCTTGAACTTGAACTTGAGATATCCTCAGTGACAGCAGACACCGACCATTCGCTGCCCTCGGATAAGAGACTTCTCCTTGTCCCACTTCAAATGGTCAACCACTTATTTTGATTGTGCTGGTTCTATGCGAATCAGCCAGGACTGGATAGAGTGGACGTGGAGAGGATGTTTCCATCTGAAGGAGAGTCTAGGATATGAAGGCACAGCCTCAGAAATAAAGGAAATCCCATTAAAACTAAGATGAGGAGGAATTTCTCATCTGCTATACAAGATTATAAAGCAAGCAGGCTTTTTCCATTGAGGTTGATTGAAACTAGAACTAGAGGTCATAAGGGTGAAAGGTGAAATATTTAAGGGGAAATTTCTTCACTCAGAGGGTGGTGCGAGTATGGAATGAGCTGCTGGTGGAAGTGGTGGATGAGGGCTCAATTTCAACATTTAAATAAGTTTAAAGTACAGGGATGGGAGAGCAGTGGAGGGCTATGGTCCAGGTTCATGTCTAGGCAGAATAACAATACAGCACAGACTAGATGGGCCAAAGGGTCTGTTTCTGTGCTATAGTCGTCTATGATTCCATGACTCTATAATGGGCCAATGGCCTAATTCTGCTCCTCTGCAGTATGGTCTCAAGTACATTTCAATAAGGCACTGAACTTTAGAGAATAAAATCCCTGTTTGCAGTTTATCCTTATTGGACAATTTGGTGAACCTTTGCTATGCTTCCTAAGTCACAAAGGAACATTGATGCATCCAATAAAGGCTGCTTTGTTGGTTACAATTGTTTCTTCTCTAGCACCAGAGAACTAACGCCTACAGATTATAAAAATGAATGAGGATCTTCTATTTTGAGTTCTATTATGAATCACAGATGGTAAGGCTCAGGGGAGGCCTGAGTTTGGCCTCTGGTGACAAATTGCTCTGAACTCTCCACTATTATTCACCCATTTACTTCCTCTTTTTCACATCGCATGCTGGGAGTATAGGCCATTGGGCAACGAGCAGAGAGTTCAGCATACATCTGATCAGAGTTAATTTGGAGATGAACACAGTCACGTCCAGCAGCAGATGATAAAGTTGTGTATCTTAGAATGAAGAGGGAGACACAAGAGACTGCAGATGCTGGAAATCAAGAGGAACGCTCCAAATGCGGGAGAAACTCAGCAGGTCAGGCAGCATCTATGGAGGGAGAGGGAGAGCTGACTTCTTGGTTTGACACCCTTTGCAGCCCTGATGAATTCTCTGCCCAGGGAAGCAGTGGAGGCTACCTCATTAAATATAAGTATTTCAGACACAATTCAATTTTTTTTCAAAGCAGGGGAATTTAGGGGAAAAGGCAGGTAGGTGGAACTGAGTTCACGGCCAAATCAGCCATGATCTTACTGAATGGCAGAGCAGGCTCGAAAGGAAAGATGGCCTACCCCTGCTCCTATTAGTTATGTTCTTATGTTTTGACCTGAAACATCAACTGGTCATTTCCCTCCATAGATACTGCCCGAGCACCCCCTCACACACAATAGAATTTCTCTCACTCTCTCTCTCTACCCATTGTTATGACCTCAGCCCCCTCCTTTGGGAGAATCGCAAGAGAGAGAGAGCCTTACGGTCTGGGTCATCAATGAAAAAGCAGGAAGTGCGAGGGGTCATAAATCAGTATTACATTGAAAAGGAGGTGTTTGCAGCTGAGGATTTGGAAAATATCCCCGAAAAGAGATTAGCGAGTGGGACAGAGTTGGAGAAAGTAAGGTTGGACCATGATCTTAAAGTAAAGCAGCTAGAAGCAGCTGCAAAGGAAAAGGCTGAGGAACGAGCTGCAAAGGAAAAGGCTGAGGAATGAGCTGAAAAGGAAAAGGCTGAGGAACGAGCTGAAAAGGAAAAGGGAGCAGGTGTTCAAACTAAAGGAATTAGAGATGAAACGGGGTCATGAGCTCCAGCTAAAGCAGCTAGAAGCAGAAGCAGAAGAGAAAGAGAAACAAAGGAGCCATGAATTGGAGCTGGACAGGCGAAAGCAAGAGTGAAGAGCTCAAGGGCAAGAGAGAGAGGAGGGGTTTGATGTTAGTCGGGAGTTGAGGTTGGTCCCCCCGTTCGAGGAGACGGATGTTGATAGTTATTTCTTGCTTTTTGAAAAGGTGGCAGTGAATCAGAAGTGGCCCAGAGAGCAGTGGGTGGCGTTGTTACAAAGTGTGTTACGAGGGAAAGCACAGCGGGCATATGCCGCGTTGACCCCAGAAGGGGAAGGGAATTATGATCAAGTAAAGGAGGCCATTCTCCGAGGTTACGAGTTAGTACCTGAGGCGTATAGACAAAGGTTCCGAAATTTAAGGAAAGGGTGGAATCAAACGTATACCGAGCTAGCCCACGAGAAGGGTGTGCTCTTGGATCGTTGGTGCACCGCGGAAAAGGTGGCCGAGAATTATGGGCGTCTCAGGGAGTTATTTTTGATTGAAGAATTTAAAGGTTGTGTTCCGGAAGAGATCCAAATGTATTTAAATGAGAGGACGAATCAGTCCATCTCAGAGATGGCTAGGTTCGCAGATGAATATGCCCTAACCCACAAGACAAAGTTTTCCTTGCCAAAAAGTTACCAGAGAGACCGTGGGAACGGTAGAGAAAGTCCGCCGGCTGAGGCGGAGATCCCGCTGGGAGCTAGAGGTAAAATTGAGGAGGAGAGGCAAGACGGCAGGAGAGGTCCTGGCATGACCTGTTTTAATTGTGGAAAGGTGGGTCATATTGCATCTAAATGCTTTGCTCCAAGAAAGGAGCCAGAGAGAGGGAAAGCAGCGATCCCTATCGGGTGTGCAGTGGTAATCAGAAAATCGACAAGAGGGTCCCAGGGGAGCAGAGAGCGCGAGGGGTCGGAGATTTATATGTCACACGGAACCGTGTCAGTGAGGAAGGGGGACCCGCCAATTCCCGTACGGATTTGGAGAGACACGGGGGGCGGAGCTATCATTAATTAGCCGTAACGTATTACAATTCGGACCTCCGACGGGTGAGGTAGCCCTGAGAGGAATAGGAAAAGGGTCAGAAAGGGTGTCTTTGCGTAGGGTCATTTTGGATTGTGAGCTGGTGTGTGGGTCAGTTGAAATGGGGGTGCCATCAGAATACCCGAGAACTGATGTGGATGTCCTCCTTGGGAACGATTTAGCAGGAGGAAAAGTTTGGTCGGCCATGACTATGACCCACCAACTGGTGCGTGTTGAGGCCCCGCCCATAGAGTCCCCGAGCTATCCCGCATGCGCGGACACTCGCAGCCTGTCGAGAACGGCAGCTGAGAAAGCGAGCAGTTTAAAATTGGCTCAGACGTTTTTACCGACCCTGTGCCACGAGGGTTTCGAGGGTGGTAGAACGAGGAACAGTAACGTAAAAGGGGGTAAGGGAGAGAAGGTAGATCCTCCCTTAGCGAAGAGAAAGGTCCTAGAGGTAGGAAATAAAGATGAGAAACAGATAAAGCTGTTAAAATGTCCAGGGTTGGACATGGATGATCTGTCTGGTTTGGCAGGACTGTTTGAAGAAGTTGAAAATTCTAAAAGTGTTCCCGATAATGAAATGAGGGCAGTCCTAGATGAAAAGGATGCCATTACCTTGAAGAAGTCTGCTGGGTTGGCAGATGGGGTTGAGTTTACTCCGGAAGTGAGTTGCCCAGAGAGTAACTGGGAGGATCAGGGGAATTTAGAATTTGAAAAGGGTACGGGTATTGAAAGCCTGGAAGAGGCCAATGCCCCATTTGAGTGTGTCCAAGATGGGGATGCACGTAGTCCTGAACCTAGTCACGGAGCTCAGAAAAAGTCTGAGGTATTTGACTCAGCTGGACGAGACGGTCGTCCTTTTAGAGCAGATAGACTTGGTTCGGGAAAGAAAGGGTTAACCTTGGGGAGTGCGAGTTCCCAGAGGGTTGTGCTGAGAGGAGTGATCAGAGTTAATGTGGAGTTTACGAATGGGGAGATAACTGTTGTTGTGGAGGAGAACGGTAAATCTGTAGTTCCCAACTCAAATGAAAAAAGGTTAAAGTCTAGATTGATGCCTGCGCATCGAGTACAGGCTGATTTGGAATGTAAAGGTGCCTCACACGCTATTGTTATTCAAGAAAGCGCTGCGAGGAAGCCGAAATTTAAATGCGGCCGGAGGAAAAGGTTCGCACTGAAACACATCAGCCTGTATGGTCTTGGAAAAAGGGTTAACTACCTGGGTGGAAATTCCCCTGATGGACTAGGTTGGGGACGGGGAGTTAAGAGAATAACTCTTGTGGGAAGGAAAGGCGGGAGAGTACCTCGCCAAATTACTCACGTTCCCCACGGGGGGGACTCACCAGGAAAAGGCGATGGGTAATAGAAATGCCATTTTTAAACAGCAACGCCGGTTGTACGGATTCGCGCCAAAGCCTGTGAAAAATAAAGACAACCCCTTTGGAGATCTGCCGGTGAAATACCACGACCGAAACGATTAGTATTTGTATAAACTTTTGTAGATGCACCTAAGCTAAGATCACACCTCCTTAGTTATGTTGCTGAAGGAAATAAATAAATAAGGTGGTTATTGAGCTGAAGTTTGATGCTACCAGACTTTAGTACAGCACGTGAGGTTAAGATATTAAAGAAAGGGGCACTGTACTTGTTACCTGTTTAGATACTGACTTGAATGTATCACGGTAGTACTCTGTGAAGAGAAAAGCTTGTGTAGTATGTAGATTCAAAAAAAAAAGTCCTGTACAACTCTGTACCAACCTGTTTTTAACCGCTGGTAAAAAACCTGCTATGGGGGGAGGTGTTATGACCTCAGCCCCCTCCTTTGGGAGAATCGCAAGAGAGAGAGAGCCTTACGGTCTGGAATGTGGATTGGCCGCTCAGCAAGACAAAGCCTTGGACACAGCCATTGTCTTGGGAGGCACCTTTTGTGGAATAAGGACGTGGGCTACGTGCAGACCTTCAGGGCCATGTGAGATAGGGAATGGGGGAAAGATCGCCTCACCCCCCCCACCCCCCCCGATTGACATCTACAACCCTGCCAGTCCAGATAAAAAGGTGGGCTGCCGAGGCGGGGCCTCAGACGCACCAAGGAGACACACGAAGAAGACATGATAGTGCTTCCCGTCAGAGCGGGACGCCATTCTGAAGGAAGCCACGTGCGTTAGACTCCGGATCGGGAGTCTGTGGATGGAATCACGGACAATCGCTTTTAACTAACAACCGGGAAGCCTGCTCTTCTGATTCCACAGCGGTGCTCCGTAGGGACCCGGGCAGGTGAAGCTGTTTAATGACATCTCTCTCTCTCTCTCTCGTTCTAACAAAAGTGCACCAACGCGACACCACAACCGACGGCGGCTGGTGGAACTGCAGTGACCGCAAAAAGACTTTTAAATATCCAGTAAACAATATATATCTACATTACCCCTAGACAACTGTAGAGCTTATTTCTGATTGATTATTACTATACCTGTGCTTTAGATTGAGTTGTGACGACGTATATGATCTGAATGTTTTGTATTAACCATACGTTTGTGCCCCTTTATAAATAAAAACATTTGAAAATAGTAGCATCAGGCTTCGGTGGATCCATCTATCTTTGCTGGAAAACTACCCAGTTACTGGGGAACGTAACACCATCCAGAACTCCTGTCCTTCTGACCATGCTTTCTTCTATTCGGCAGGAGATACATGAGTATTAGGTTCCACACCACCAAGTTCAGGAACAGTTAATACCCTTCCACTGTCAGGCTCCTGAACCAGCATGGATAATTTAATTCACCTCAACTCTGAACTGATTCCACAACCTATAAGCTCACTTTCAAGGACTCAACAACTCATGTTCTCAGTCATTTATTTATGTTTGTATTTATTCATCTATCTGTTTATTTATGTTTGCACAGTTTGTCTTCTCTTTCACATTGGTTGTTTGTCTGCACTTTTCTTCCCCCTTCCTTTCCAATCCTGATGAAGGGTCTCAACCCGAAACATTGATTGTTTATTCCTCTCCATTGACGATGCCTGACCTGCTGAGTTCCTCTGGCATTTTGTGTGTGTTGTTCACAGTTTCCAGCATCTGCAGAATCTCATGTGTTTCTGCTTTCAACGTTAGGCTGTAATTATAACGGGAAATCTTCCTTCCCGTGGTAAAACCAAAGGCTGTACCCCCGTAGCTTAATTAAAAGTGTGGCATAGACACCCTGCTGGGGAGGGTGAGCTGCAAACTTCAGCGATGAAAATAACCAAAATACACTTCCTTAATAGACAGTTGATTTTGCAGAACAGGGAACTCCAAGAACTCAGGTGAATATATAAATGCTGCTAGTGGGCACATTGCAGGATGCAGGAGTACATGCTGAAGCTCAGTGCAGCCACTACAAGGGCTTTATGAGGAAGGACCACAATCTCGTGCAGGGGTGGCAAACCCTTCTGAGAGCATATCCAAATTTGCAATAATCTAACAAATTCTCTTGTGTGTCATGATAATTTTGAACAGAGATTATCATTGATTAATGAATTAGTAACAATAATTATGGACTTATAAGGAAAAAGGATGAGCTTTGTTGATTATTTATATGTATTCATTGTTTTACTATTAATAAAAGTATAACAGAGACAGATTGAAATAAATGAAGCATTTTAGAGAACCCGTTCAAAAATTATTAATATTAATCTTTTGAAATAACACAATTTCTAGATAGTGTTGTTATTGTAACCATTTACTGATATGTATACCAGGTAGCGAGGATTTCAAAATGTGTTCCCACAACCATCGAGCTGGCGACAAGCCAACGTGAAATGGTTCCTGTGAAAATATCTCACTGCTTTCGGGTTGTAAAAAAAACATTCACTGATTCACTTGGCTGTGAAGGCAATCATGATGTACGTATCTTTTTATTATGGGTGAGATTTAAAGAATCGAGGGGTGGCACTGCCTGCTGTGTGCCATCAAAATGTTTGCATGTGCCATAGGTTTTCCACCATGGACCAAAGGGAAGGAGTTGGGAACCAGAGGGAGGTGATGGGTAGGTCCTGAGGGCAGGGGAGAAGGGGTGAGAGGGCCTCAAGAATGGGGTAAGACAAAGAAAGTGGGTGAAAGGAGGAAACACAGAGGAGTGGTTACCAATGTTATTGAAATTATTGTCCATGCCGCCAAACTGGAGACTGCGCAAGCCACTCTCTTTCCATTTCAGAGGTTGAGGATAGCCTTTGACTGCAGGGTCTATCTTTGGGCATGGTCCTGTTTTGCCAATTGAGGTATCCTCCTGAAATAACTGCCTAACATTGCAGATCACCTGGTGGGACACACCAAAGATACCTGGGGAGAAATGAGGAGATGCTTGGGGTTGGAGGCCTGCCTGTTTGTGTGAATGGGAGGTTGGGAAAGAGGCTTGTCTTTCCATTGCTTTATTCTGTTCTGCTGTTATAATTGTTGCTTATGGGTGTGCTATGTTGGCGTTGGAATGTGTGGTGACACTTGTGGGCTGCTCCCAGCACATCATTAAGTATGGTGGTGTTAACATAATGGATGCATCTCTCTGTAAAATATTTCCATGTAGATGTGATAATAAACCTGAATCTGAAATCCTAATTGGAAATCTGATTATTCATGAGTAATGTCTCTGGTTAGCTGCATTTTGCACAAACAATTTTCAGCATTTCTCACAAATTTCCTGTTAAAAACACTGGCACATTAACCCTTGATTCTTACCAAACTTAATAGATTGTGTCAGTCCGGGGTCCAAGGGAACATCGGTGTCTGTGAGGGTTATCACGCTGGGAGTGTTGTGTGGCAGTTCCGTTGCAGACCAACCCGGAGTCAGCTCAGTGACTCTGAAGACCCTACAGAAGCGGACAAAGATATTGTATTTATAGTGTTTTTTTCCCAATCTCAAAGTTCCCTGACAATAAGGCTGGTGTGGTCACTGCTCCTAGGTAGAGCACAGTCAAATCGCAAACAGAAATAGGGTGGTGGGTGGACTGTTCCAGTGGCGTGAAGGACACGGAGGACAATTCCTCTGATCAATGTTCTGCAGCTGAGGTAGTGGGGGCAGACATGGACATGAGTTCATTGCTGGAAGATCATTGTTCACTGTCACTGTTGTCATCTCAATATTTTCCTGGCAGAAGGTTCTGTGCTCATGTCTGCTCAAGCAACATCTGAATCCATGCCCCTTGGATGACGAGGCTGACCTGCAAGGTCATTCCAAATAGTCTCGTCCCTCCATATATAATTATACCACAAAACATAAGAGTAGAATTAGGCTATTCAGCACAGAGTCTGCTCCACGGTTCAATCATGGCTGATTTATTTTCCATCTCAATCCTATTCTCCTGCCTTCACCCCATAACTTTTGATGCCCTTACTAATTAAGAGCCTATCAACCTCTGTTTAAATATACCCAATGATTTGGACTCCATAACCATCTGTGGTAATGAACTCCACTGATTCAAAACCCTCATTTCTGTTCTAAAGGGACATCCTTGTACTCCAAGGCTTTGCCCTCTGGTCCTAGACTTCCCCGCTATTAGAAATACCCTCTCTGCATCCACTCTATCTAGGCTTTTTCAATATTTAGTATATTTCAATTCTTCTTCATTCTCTCCTAAACTCCAGTGAGTACAGGCCCAGAGCCATTAAATGCTTCTCATACGTTAACCCTTTCATCCACAGGATAATTCTCATAAACCTCTCCTTGACCCTAGCCAATGCCAGCACATCCCTTCTTACGGGCCTAAATTCCAGTCACAGCTCATGGAAAGCACAGATTGTTGTACTTGTGAACATGACCTCTGTGTGGTATCAACCAGCAACCCCATGGGCCATGGGAGGATCAGTTAACTCAACAATCACACACTACCAAAGTACAAACTGCATACAGAATCCCAGGAAAACTTTGGCATTTGGAGAAGTTCCAACAGATAACTTAAGTTGCAGAATAAATTCTTCTTTTTAAAAAAAAGCTGTGTCATTTGAAAGCAACATCCATCATCAAGAACTTCCATCATCCAGGCCATGTTCTTTTCCATTGGGTAGGAGGTACAAGAGCCTTAGGTCCTACACCACCAGGTTCAGAAACAGTAATTACACTACAATCATCAGACTCCTGAACTGACATGGATAACTTCATTCACCTCAACACTGAACTGATTCTACAACCTGTAGACTCACTTTCAAGGACTCTACAATTCAGCATTATTTATTTACATGGGACAAATGTGTGGGACAACAAAGATTTTGCTTCCTGAATACTTTTGGGTGCATCTTATGGTTTTTGGGCTGCTGGTCATAAAACTTCCCATGTCATTTCTCTAGCATGCAGAGTTTTGTTTGGAATCACCGATACAGGCTTTTCCCGCAATCTGAAGGTAGAGCATTCCTATGAACCCATTTGTAATCCGAAATGTCGTAAAGCGAAGAAGCAATTACCATTAATTTATATGGGGAAAATTTTTGAGCATTCCCAGACCCAAAAAAAACTTACCAAATCAAAGCAAATAACACATAAAACCTAAAATAACACTAACATATAGTAAAAGCAGGAATGATATGATAAATTTACACCCTATATAAAGTAGAAATATTGTAGGTACGGTGTAGTTTCACTTATCAAACTCGGGAAGGCAGCGAACCAAAATCGATTTGGAGAAAAAAATCGGCACGTACACGCATGCGCAAACAACTGCCCGCACGAAGCTTCACGGTCATTGTAGTCTTTCTCCGGGCAAACACACGTATAAAGCGGGCGTCTTTTTTTCGTAAAAGCGAAAATCCTCTTTGGTTAGCGAAAACAGGTACTAATGTAAGTCTTTCGTAACAGTGAGTTGTCGTAAATTGAACGTTCAAAAAGCGGGGGCCACCTGCATTTGTTATTTCATTTCATAATTCAAGTCAGCTGGTGGCATAGTGGCATCAGTGCTGGACTTCGGGGTGAGAGGTCCCAAGTTCAAATCCAGCCGGCTCCCATTAAGAGCTGGTGATCTCTTAAAATAAACTCACCCAGCAGAAGGCAATGGCAAACCACTGCTGTAATTTGCCTAGTACGCGATTTCCCAATACATCAGAGCAGCGTGGAAGGAAATCATCTGCTACCTGGAAATAATTCTGGATGTGACCTACCTTAATTCAAGTCAGAATAACTGATGCCAAGATAAAGGAAGATATTTTTGTTGGTCGACAAATCAAACAGGTCATCAATGACAGGCAATTCGAAGAACTTCTAGTGGGACTGGAGAAAATTGCATGGAAGGCATTCAAGGATGTTGTTGAATATTTTCTTGGCAACTACAGAGTACCAAACTATGTGCAGCTGGTTCATCACATGCTTCAAGCATACTAAACCATGAAGTGCAACATGTCACTAAAGATTCATTTTCTGCATTCCCATTTAGACTTCTTCCCTGCAAATCTTGGCACTGTCAGTGATGAGCATGGTGAAAGGTTTCACCAGGATATGGCGGTCATGGAGAAACGATATCAGGGCAATTGGAATCCATCAATGCTGGCCAATTATTGTTAGACACTCAGGCGAGAAGCCTCAGAAACTGATTACAAATGAAAATCATCAACAAAATATTCTTAGCTTAGTCGAATTATTGCAAAACGTCAGCACCATTATGTAATTAAATGCATTATATTCAATAACAGTTAATTTGTTGTTTCTCCAAATTGCTACATAATACAAGTAGACTGAAATTACATTTGTGTTCAGCTCCAAGCCATCTATTATAAACAAAAAAAATCTGAGAACGCAACCCTTCTGAAAAATAATGTTGTCCTGTGTTATTACTTGTTCAATTTGTCTTCTTTTGCATGCTGGTTATTTGTCAGTCTTTGTTATTTACAGTTTTTCTAAATTCTACTGTATTTCTTTATTTTCCTGTAAATACCTGCAAGAAAACGAATCTCTAGGTTGTACATGGTGATGTATACACTACATACTTTGATAATAAATCTACTCCAAACTTTGACTGCTCCTTGAATAGCTGACATTGTCTTTTGGAAATTAGAAATAAGATACTCCAAAGGAGAATCAGTGCTCACAGAAGTTCTACGTGGCTGTTTATTTGCAGAGAGTGGGCAGTGAATATACACACAGATGTGAGGTTCTCCGCAGTCATAAAGCCTGATAGTGCCTCCCATGCAGAGCTTCCATTAAAGGCCACTGGGTCAAACACAGGAGGCACAAACTCTTGGAAAGCAATGCGTGTAGTGTAGTGGTTAGTGCAATTGCATTGCATTGTCAACGATCACCAATCAGGGTTCGATTCCCTCCACCGCCTGTGAGGAGTTTGAATGTTCCCTCTGTGACCACACGGGTTTCCTCTGGGTCCTCTAGTTTCCTCCCACAATCCAAAGACATATGGGTCAGGGTAACTTAAATTGAGGCAGACCTAAACTGTTCCATGACCACAAGCCCATCCATACCTCCAGTGACAATTCTTGCTCAGCCAGTCGTTTTGAAGGCTATCGGCTCGAAACATAAATTGTCCATTTCCTCACCATAGATCATGCCCAACCTGCTCAGTTCCTCCTGTGCTTTCTGTTGCTTCTGAGTCGGCATTAGTAATTTCCCATCTGGCTCATTAGCATGGATTCCAAACCCACTCTAGTTCCAGTCTTGACTCCTCCAAAAGTTGGCAGCTCTGAACTACATTCCAGGCAGGGGCCCCACACCCTGTTATGGGAGGGCTCCTTTGATCTCATCTCCTAGCAAAAAGTTGAATCAGAGCTCCTATAAGTTTGTTCTGGTGAACACCTGTCCTACTGAATCCTGGAGCCAATACTCAGAGGTCAGTGAAGTTCAGAGGGCAAAGCCAAAGGATGAAGTCAAAAAACACAGCGAGTCCAGAGGTCAAAGCCAGTGAGTCCAGAGGTGAAGACCCAAAGGTCGAAGATCCTGTGTTAGCTTTTCAGGAGATTGAAGGTCTGTGAGTCTGGGGATAAGGATTGGTGGCCTGAAGGCAGCCTGTCCTGGGCCTGCAGTTGGAGGCGCACGTGTATGTGAAAGTGATAGTGGGTGGGAAAGGGGCTTGGTTTACTGTTGTTGTTACTGTTTGTGTTGTTCTGTTGAACATTATGGACATGCTACGTTGGCGCCAGAATGCATTGTGACACATGTGGGCTACCCCTCATCACATCCCCAGACTGTGTTGGTTGTTGACGCAAAAGAACACATTTCAATGTATGTTTTGAAGTTTCGATGTGCATGCAGCAAGTAAAGCTCGCCTTTGAGCTTTTTACAGTTTGGCTATGCCTTTCCCATTACAAAGTCAAAGAGCAAAGAGATCCTGTATACAGAAGTCATGGAGTGCACTCAGGAGAGGGAAGATGGCAGAAACACAGCTTGATTACCTATTGGTTGCTTTCCTGTTGTTGAAGATAGGATACACAAAACCTAAGCACTCATAATAATCCACAAATGGAGGATTGGAAAAGGAAAAACTCTGTGATCATACAGCGGTAATTGATATGGCCCTTGTAGCTGCAGGAACTTCACACTGACCCGGACTTAGGCCAGCAATTAACACATCGGGTAAAGTGGCTATAGACTTGAAAGCTGGTGGGGAGTTTCCATTGCAATGCTTCCAGAGGTGGGAGCTGGATCCCATCTCTCCTCTCCACACCCCCCAAACCCCTGCCACCACTTCTAGGTTTGCTGTGACCTAGAAGAGTCCCTCTTGCCAACTGTCACTTTGTCATTTCAAGTTTGAAAATTGTTTATTGTTATTTATTTATTTTTATTTAGAGATACAGCATGAAACAAATGGGCCCTTGGCCCTTCGAGCTGTGTTGCCCTGCAATACTCTGATTTAATCCTACCTAATCACAGGACAATTTTATAATGACCAATGAATCTACCAACTGGTATGCCTTTGGACTGTGGGAGGAAACCAGAGCACCCGGAGAAAACCCACAGGGTAATGGGGAGAACGGACAAAGTCCTTACAGGCAGCAACAGGAATTGAACCCGGGTCACTTGTACTGAAAAGCATAACTCTCCGGAGCCACCCCTCTTCAGTACAAGAGAGAAGAAGAACAAATTTATTGTTACTCAAGATTTAATGCAACATAAAAACACAATAAGCATGAAGAACATAATAAAAGAACAAAAAATTGACAATAAATTTAAAAATGTAAGCAATCCTATAAAACACAATGTACAAGGAACTGTTAAATACATAGACTGATTGTATATACATAAAGTGACACTAGTTGATGTCTACGTAGTGGTGATGGGGATTGGTCAGATGGGTTAATGGGTGGAGGCTGATCAGCCCGATGGCTTGAGGGAAGTAACGGTTTTTAGTCTGGTAGTCCTGGAATGGATGCTGTGCAGTCACTTCCCTGATGGGAGTGGGACAAGTAGTCCATGAGCAGGGTGGCTGGGTGGGATCCTTCATAATATTGTCGGCCTTTTTCTGGGACTTCTCTGGATATATACACTGAGTGACCACTTCATTAGGTGCACCTTTACACCTGCTCATTATTGCAAGTATCTAATCAGTCAATCATGTAGCAGCAACTCAGTGCATAAAAGCATGCAGACACGGTCATGAGGTTCAGTTGTTGTTCAGACTAAACATCAGAATGGGGAAGAAATATGATCTAAGTGACTTTGACAGTGGAATGATTGTTGGTGCCAGACAGGGTGGTGTGAACGTCTCAGAGAAGGGAGATCTCCTGGGATTTTCACACACGCAGCAATCTTTAGAGTTTACAGAGAATGGTGCAAAAACAAAAACATCCAGTAAGTGGTAGTTCTGTGGGTGAAAACACCTTGTTGAGGAGAATGGCCAGACTGGTTCAAGCTGACAGTTATTGGACAGTAACTCAAATAACCATGCGTAACAACAATGATGTGCAGAAGGGCATCTCTGAATGCACCACACATCAAACCTTGAAGTGGATGGGTTGAAGCAGCAGAAACCACACCTGGATCCACTCTTGTACTTGATAGAGTGGTCACTGAGTGTACGTCCTTGATGGTGGGTAGGCTGGTGCTGGTGATGCGGTGGTGGTCCCTGTCAGAGTCACCTCACATTTAGATATCCAGTCAAGATGGCATCAGCGGACAACGCTACCTCAGGCGACATCCTTCAGATAGTCCATGGAACTATTTCTTTCACTTCTTTTACGTCTTCTTTTTATTTTAAATGTGTTTCTGGTACAGTGTGAGCCTGTGACCTAGAGTTTGAAGATTGATTGGGCAGTCCAGTGCTTTGCTGTCTCCAAGAAGACTCCAGCAGGCGAACGACCTCCAGACCTAGCAACTTAAAGATGGGGGCATGAGCCACAATCAACACAATCGCAAATTAAAGCGTGAGGAAGATTGAAAGATCGAGGCAAATACGGAAGGTGAGCGAGGGTTCAGCACCATCTACCAGCCTCTCACTCGCTGCTCCTGAGGGAAGGCCCATGATTTTGAAGGAAGGCTCTCTCTCACTTGGTGCTGTTGGAGAATAGTACTGAAGTTCTGGGTCTGTGATTTATGGATTAGACTGTAATTCAATTGGACTCTTTCAATTTTAACTTCTATTTTCTGTGTTTTTGTTGCTTCTTTCTTGTTGCCATTTGCACGATTTGTTTTTTTGTGTATTGGGGTGGGGTTGATGTTCATGTTGCCAGCTTCCATGGCTTTCTTTATTTTGTGGCTGTCTGGAGAAAACAAATCTCAGAGTTGTATACTGCATACGTACTTTGATAATAATAAATATTCTCTGAATGTTGAGATAGTCCTGCACCTAGCGTCATTTTTTGTACATACTACCAGTCCATGTACATAAACTAATCTCATGTATACATGGCCACATGCAACAATGACTTATGATTTATAGGATTGCTTTTTTATTTATACCTACTGTGGTTTTTATATGACTATTGTGTTTTTTATGCTGCATCAGGTCCGAAGTACTGGAGAATGGCAATAAACAATCTAGAATCTTGGACGGGGCTGAGCGTGAAAGCTATCTTGGGGCCCTCCTCTCTTACTTTCTGTCACCATCTCTTCTCTCTTTGCTTCTTTGAAGAAATTCCAGACATTTTTTCCTGCAAAGTGTTGAGACTTCACACTGTGCAAAAGAATCCCGGACTTGCACCCGTCAGACCCTTGAAGCACCATCCAGTTACTGTGTGGGAGTCCAGCTGCAAAACTATGTTTAAATGTGACCTCTACCCTCGAAGAACAGCGGCTTTATTACACACAGATGTCAAATGTAAATGAAGTTCCTGGCTTGTTGACTGTGCACTAGCACTGCTACCGAGTTTATTACATACAAGGCTTCCTCTACGCCCGCCCCCCAGTAAACAAGAGTGAGAAAATCAGAATCATTAAAGTCACAGTTATACAGCCATCCAACCCAACTGGTCCACGCTGACCAGGATGACAGCCCAAGCTAGAGCCATTTGCCTCTGTATTACCCATAACCTTCTGAACCTTTCCTATCCATGTACCTGTCTGTCCAACTCTCTTACAAAAGTTGTTATTGTACCTGTCTCAATCACTTCCTCTGGCAGATCATTTCATATACAGATCATCATCTGTGTAAAAAAAAAGTTGCCTGTCTGGTTCCTATTAAATCTTTCCCCTCTCAATTTAAATCATAAATAGCATGTTCTTAATTCCCCAACCCTGGGAAAAACACTGCGTACTCTCACCCTATCTATGTCTCTCATAACTCATACACATAGAGACATTACCTCCCAGTCTCCTACACGCCAATGGATAAAGTCCTAGCCTATCCAGTTTTTTTTCTCTCTCACACACACAGACACACCACACACACACACAAACAGACACATGCATGTACACGTGTGCACACATATACACACATCATCGACTGAACTGTCCTCGGGGAAAGAATTTTACTTTATAAAGTAATACAATCAGGATGAATGACTGAACTGTTTCAAGATGACAGAAGGTACTTCATGGTGTAGATATATTAATTATATATGAGAGCGAGACAGAGAGAGACAGAGACAGAGAGAGAGAGAGAGACAAAGAGAGAGAGAGAGACACACACAGAGACAGAGAGAGACAAAGAGAGAGAGAGACAGAGACGGAGAGACAGAGACAGAGAGACAGAGACAGAGAGAGAGACAGAGAGAGAGGGAGAACATTTTCTCGCATGAGACACCAAAATAGGGCATGATAAATGGGAGGCATTAATAAATCCAGAGCAGAAGAAACTGAAGAATGGTAGGAATGTGGTGCCATCCAGCTTGGCTCAAAGTGAATAATGTGAGATAAACACATCAGGATAAAGTGAAGATTATAAGAGATGTCAAGGTGAGGAGAGGGGCCGGTGTAGAGCACCTGTACCAACACCAACCAACTTTGAACCTCTATGCTGTACATATCATATAATCCTGCTTGCAAACTTCCTCTAACCTAAAATTTGAATTTAAGAATCAATCACTCTGATAATTCATGGATTTGGATCTCAAAGCGCTGAAGCCATTAATTCCTAAAACTCTGGAATAAAGCAACTTAATTTGGTGCTGTCAACCCAGCCCTGGTGTTCATGAACATGAAAGAAACTACAATTATATTGACCTGATGACCAAATTATTTATTATTAGCTGCTTCACCCAATCCCCTCAAAGCAAAAGTAATGCTGTGAACCTTTCGTTATTTGGGTTGAGTGTCCACCACTATGGGAACAGGCAGGGAGTCACACACAGCAGATTCCAGCTTCAAACATCTTGCCAACACTGCACCAGCAACAAAAAGGTCTTTATACAGCAAAAAGCTAACAGCTGGAACAAATAAGCTCAGGGACCAGGGCAGACATGTGAATGGCACTTGTGGAAAATGAAGGCAGGCAGCAGTCTGTGTGACTGAGGAAAAGGGACAGGAGAGTTCAGCACACGGACAGTTCACCATCACACGAGGAGCGAAACTTCCACATGCCTGATTATTTCAGTTCTGGGGTCTTTTCATTGCTTCTCTCCTCCCCCCTCCCAATCGGGGCTATTTGATAGGAAAATCCTGCAATGTGAGCATCATAATAACTTGTTTCTTCCAGCTCCTCGTCACTGAACTGAGCGGAGTCACTGGTGTAACTGGAACAGAATCTGTTTGTGCACTGACTCGACAGTCCTCTGAAAGAATGGAATTCAAAATGCAAGGGAATTTTGAGAGCAGTAATGCAAACACACAGAGAGACATGTAAACACAGATGCAGTTATATACGCATATATACACACAAAGTACATTGACCACATCCCTTACTGTGATACTCTCCGACACACCCCACACCACTCACAGTGACGCTCTCCGACACACCCCACTCCCCTCACTGTGACTCTGTGATACTCCCCACACCCCTCACTGTGACACTCTCCAACGCATCTCACACCCCTCACTGTAACACTCTCCACACCCCACTCCCCTCACTGTGACGCTCTACGACACACCCCACACCCCCCACTGTGACACTCTCCGACACACCCCACACCCCTCACTGTGACACTCTCCAATGCACCTCACACCCCTCACTGTGACACTCTCCAATGCACCTCACACCCCTCAATGTGACGTTCTCCGACACTCCCCACTCCCCTCGCTGTGACACTCTCCGACACACCACACACTGTGACATTCTCCGACACACCCCACTCCCCTCACTGTGTCGATCTCCGACACACCCCACACCCCTCACTGTGACGCTCTACGACACACCCCACACCCCTCACTGTGACACTCTCCGACACTCCCCACACCCCTCACTGTGACGCTCTCCGACACACCCCACACCCCTCACAGTGACGCTCTCCGATACTCCCCACACCCCTCACTGTGACACTCTCCAATGCACCTCACACCCCTCACTGTGACGTTTTCCAACACTCCCCACTCCCCTCGCTGTGACACTCTCCGACACACCACACACTGTGACACTCTCCGACACACCCCACTCCCCTCACTGTGTCGCTCTCCGACACATCCCACACCCATCACTGTGACACTCTCCGACACTCCCCACTCCCCTCACTGTGACACTCTCCGACACATCCCACACCCCTCACTGTGACACTCTCCGACACACCCCACACCCCTCACTGTGACACTCTCCGACACTCCCCACTCCCCTCACTGTGACACTCTCGGACACACCCCACACACCTCACTGTGACACTCTCCGACACTCCCCACACCCCTCACTGTAACACTCTCCGACACACCCCACACACCTCACTGTGACACTCTCCAATGCACCTCACACCCCTCACTGTGACGTTCTCCGACACACCCCACTCCCCTCACTGTGTCGCTCTCCGACACACCCCACACCCCTCACTGTGACACTCTCCGACACACCCCACACCCCTCACTGTAACACTCTCCGACACACCCCACTCCCCTCACTGTGACACTGTCCGACACTCCCCACTCCCCTCACTGTGACACTCTCCGACACAACCCACACCCCTCGCTGTGACACTCTCCGACACACCCCACACCCCTCACTGTGACACTCCCCGACACACCCCACACCCCTCACTGTGACGCTCTCCGACACTCCCCACTCCCCTCACTGTGACGCTCTCCGACACACCCCACACCCCTCACTGTGACACTCTCCGACACACCCCACACCCCTCACTGTGACACTCTCCGACACGCCCCACACCCCTCACTGTGACGCTCTCCGACACGCCCCACTCCCCTCACTGTGACGCTCTCCGACACTCCCCACACCCCTCACTGTAACACTGTCCGACACTCCCCACACCTCTCACTGCAACACTGTCCGACACTCCCCACTCCCCTCACTGTGACACTCTCCGACACTCCCCACACCCCTCATTGTGACACTCTCCGACACACCCCACACCCCTCACTGTGACACTGTCCGACACTCCCCACTCCCCTCACTGTGACTCTGTGATACTCCCCACACCCCTCACTGTGACACTCTCCAATGCATCTCACACCCCTCACTGTGACGTTCTCCGACACTCCCCACTCCCCTCACTGTGACACTCTCCGACACACCCCACACCCCTCACTGTGACACTCTCCAACACTTCCCACACCCCTCGCTGTGACACTGTCCGACACTCCCCACACCCCTCATTGTGACACTCTCCGACACACCCCACACCCCTCACTGTGACACTGTCCGACACTCCCCACTCCCCTCACTGTGACTCTGTGATACTCCCCACACCCCTCACTGTGACACTCTCCAACGCATCTCACACCCCTCACTGTGACGTTCTCCGACACTCCCCACTCCCCTCACTGTGACATTCTCCGACACACCCCACACCCCTCACTGTGACACTCTCCAACACTCCCCACACCCCTCAATGTGACACTCTCCGACACACCCCACACCCCTCACTGTGACACTCTCCAACACTCCCCACACCCCTCACTGTGACACTCTCCGACACACCCCACACCCCTCACTGTGACGCTCTCCGACACTCCCCACACCCCTCACTGTGACGCTCTCCGACACACCCCACTCCCCTCACTGTGACGCTCTCCGACACACCCCACACTCCTCACTGTGACACTCTCCGACACACCCCACACCCCTCACTGTGACACTCTCCAATGCACCTCACACCCCTCACTGTGACGTTCTCCAACACTCCCCACTCCCCTCGCTGTGACACTCTCCGACACACCACACACTGTGACACTCTCCGACACACCCCACTCCCCTCACTGTGTCGATCTCCGACACACCCCACACCCCTCACTGTGACGCTCTCCGACACACCCCACACCCCTCACTGTGACACTCTCCGACACTCCCCACACCCCTCACTGGGACGCTCTCCAACACACCCCACACCCCTCACTGTGACGCTCTCCGACACTCCCCACTCCCCTCACTGTGTCGCTCTCCGACACACCCCACACCCATCACTGTGACACTCCCCACTCCCCTCACTGTGACACTCTCCGACACATCCCACACCGCACACTGTGACCCTCTCCGACACACCCCACACCCCTCACTGTGACACTCTCCGACACTCCCCACACCCCTCACTGTAACACTCTCCGACACACCCCACACCCCTCACTGTGACACTCTCCAATGCACCTCACACCCCTCACTGTGACGTTCTCCGACACACCCCACTCCCCTCACTGTGTCGCTCTCCGACACACCCCACACCCCTCACTGTGACACTCTCCGACACACCCCACACCCCTCACTGTGACACTCTCCGACACACCCCACTCCCCTCACTGTGACACTCTCCGACACACCCCACACCCCTCACTGTGACACTCTCCGACACACCCCACACCCCTCGCTGTGACACTCTCCGACACACCCCACACCCCTCACTGTAACACTGTCCGACACTCCCCACTCCCCTCACTGTGACACTCTCCGACACTCCCCACACCCCTCACTGTGACACTCTCCGACACACCCCACACCCCTCACTGTGACACTCTCCAATGCACCTCACACCCCTCACTGTGACGTTCTCCGACACACCCCACTCCCCTCACTGTGTCGCTCTCCGACACACCCCACACCCCTCACTGTGACACTCTCCGACACACCCCACACCCCTCACAGTAACACTGTCCGACACTCCCCACACCTCTCACTGTAACACTGTCCGACACTCCCCACTCCCCTCACTGTGACACTCTCCGACACACCCCACACCCCTCACTGTGACGCTCTCCGACACACCCCACACCCCTCACTGTGACGCTCTCCAACACTCCCCACACCCCTCACTGTGACACTCTCCGACACACCCCACTCCCCTCACTGTGACACTGTCCGACACTCCCCACTCCCCTCACTGTGCCACTCTCCGACACACCCCACTCCCCTCACTGTGACACTGCCCGACACTCCCCACTCCCCTCACTGTGACCCTCTCCGACACTCCCCACACCCCTCACTGTGACACTCTCCGACACACCCCACACCCCTCACTGTGACACTCTCCGACACTCCCCACACCCCTCACTGTGACACTGTCCGACACTCCCCACTCCCCTCACTGTGACTCTGTGATACTCCCCACACCCCTCACTGTGACACTCTCCAACGCATCTCACACCCCTCACTGTGACGTTCTCCGACACTCCCCACTCCCCTCACTGTGACATTCTCCGACACACCCCACACCCCTCACTGTGACACTCTCCAACACTCCCCACACCCCTCAATGTGACACTCTCCGACACACCCCACACCCCTCACTGTGACACTCTCCAACACTCCCCACACCCCTCACTGTGACACTCTCCGACACACCCCACACCCCTCACTGTGACGCTCTCCGACACTCCCCACACCCCTCACTGTGACGCTCTCCGACACACCCCACTCCCCTCACTGTGACGCTCTCCGACACACCCCACACCCCTCACTGTGACACTCTCCGACACACCCCACACCCCTCACTGTGACACTCTCCAATGCACCTCACACCCCTCACTGTGACGTTCTCCAACACTCCCCACTCCCCTCGCTGTGACACTCTCCGACACACCACACACTGTGACACTCTCCGACACACCCCACTCCCCTCACTGTGTCGATCTCCGACACACCCCACACCCCTCACTGTGACGCTCTCCGACACACCCCACACCCCTCACTGTGACACTCTCCGACACTCCCCACACCCCTCACTGGGACGCTCTCCAACACACCCCACACCCCTCACTGTGACGCTCTCCGACACTCCCCACTCCCCTCACTGTGTCGCTCTCCAACACACCCCACACCCATCACTGTGACACTCCCCACTCCCCTCACTGTGACACTCTCCGACACATCCCACACCGCACACTGTGACCCTCTCCGACACACCCCACACCCCTCACTGTGACACTCTCCGACACTCCCCACACCCCTCACTGTAACACTCTCCGACACACCCCACACCCCTCACTGTGACACTCTCCAATGCACCTCACACCCCTCACTGTGACGTTCTCCGACACACCCCACTCCCCTCACTGTGTCGCTCTCCGACACACCCCACACCCCTCACTGTGACACTCTCCGACACATCCCACACCCCTCACTGTGACACTCTCCGACACACCCCACTCCCCTCACTGTGACACTCTCCGACACACCCCACACCCCTCACTGTGACACTCTCCGACACACCCCACACCCCTCGCTGTGACACTCTCCGACACACCCCACACCCCTCACTGTAACACTGTCCGACACTCCCCACACCTCTCACTGTAACACTGTCCGACACTCCCCACTCCCCTCACTGTGACACTCTCCGACACTCCCCACACCCCTCACTGTGACACTCTCCGACACACCCCACACCCCTCACTGTGACACTCTCCGACACACCCCACTCCCCTCACTGTGACACTCTCCAATGCACCTCACACCCCTCACTGTGACGTTCTCCGACACACCCCACTCCCCTCACTGTGTCGCTCTCCGACACACCCCACACCCCTCACTGTGACACTCTCCGACACACCCCACACCCCTCACAGTAACACTGTCCGACACTCCCCACACCTCTCACTGTAACACTGTACGACACTCCCCACTCCCCTCACTGTGACACTCTCCGACACACCCCACACCCCTCACTGTGACGCTCTCCAACACTCCCCACACCCCTCACTGTGACACTCTCCGACACACCCCACTCCCCTCACTGTGACACTGTCCGACACTCCCCACTCCCCTCACTGTGACACTCTCCGACACACACCACTCCCCTCACTGTGACACTGCCCGACACTCCCCACTCCCCTCACTGTGACACTCTCTGACACTCCCCACACCCCTCACTGTGACACTCTCCGACACACCCCACACCCCTCACTGTGACACTCTCCGACACTCCCCACACCCCTCACTGTGACACTCTCCGACACACCCCACACCCCTCACTGTGACACTCTCCGACACACCCCACACCCCTCACTGTGACGCTCTCCGACACTCCCCACACCCCTCACTGTGACGCTCTCCAACACTCCCCACTCCCCTCACTGTGACGCTCTCTGACACACCCCACACCCCTCACTGTGACGCTCTCCGACACTCCCCACTCCCCTCACTGTAACACTCTCTGACACTCCCCGCTCCCCTCACTGTGACACTCTCCGACACACCCCACACCCCTCACTGTAACACTGTCCGACACTCCCCACACCTCTCACTGTAACACCGTCCGACACTCCCCACTCCCCTCACTGTGACACCCTCCGACACTCCCCGCACCCCTCACTGTGAAACTCTCCGACACACCCACACCCCTCACTGTGACACTGTCTGACACTCCCCACACCCCTCACTGTGACACTCTCCGACACAGCCCACTCCCCTCACTGTGACACTCTCCGACACACCCCACTCCCCTCACTGTGACACTGCCCGACACTCCCCACTCCCCTCACTGTGACACTCTCCGACACTCCCCTCTCCCCTCACTGTGACACTCTCCGACACTCCCCACACCCCTCACTGTGACACTCTCCGACACAGCCCACTCCCCTCACTGTGACACTCTCCGACACACCCCACTCCCCTCACTGTGACACTGCCCGACACTCCCCACTCCCCTCACTGTGACACTCTCCGACACTCCCCACACCCCTCACTGTTACACTCTCCGACACACCCCACACCCCTCACTGTGACACTCTCCGACACACCCCACTCCCCTCGCTGTGACACTCTCCGACACTCCCCACACCCCTCACTGTGACACTCTCCGACACACCCCACTCCCCTCGCTGTGACACTCTCCGACACTCCCCACACCGCTCACTGTGACGCTCTCCGACACACCCCACACCCCTCACTGTGACACTCTCCGACACTCCCCACACCCCTCACTGTGACGCTCTCCGACACACCCCACACCCCTCACTGTGACACTCTCCGACACAGCCCACTCCCCTCACTGTGACACTCTCCGACACTCCCCACACCCTTCACTGTGACACTCTCTGACACTCCCCACTCCCCTCACTGTGACACTCTCCGACACTCCCCACACCCCTCACTGTGACATTCTCCGACACACCCCACACCCCTCACTGTGACACTCTCCGACACAGCCCACTCCCCTCGCTGTGACACTCTCCGACACACCCCACACCCCTCACTGTGACACTCTGACACTCCCCACACACCTCACTGTGACTCTGTGATACTCCCCACACCCCTCACTGTGACATCCTCTGGCATACACCAATAGTTGTCTAATACTCAACATACCCAATGCCTTGCCCTCACTGTAACACTCTTATGAATTGTTATGTAATACTTGACATACCCGATGCTGATTTCTGCTGACATGTTATGCTGTTGTTCATGAAATGTATTTACTACAGATCCCTTACACACCTATAGCAAGAGAGAAATTATTCTTCTTCTTAAACAGGCTCAAATCTATTTATACACTTTGCATTAAAGAGAGCTTGATTCCAAAGGAAAAATGTAAGGAAAGCCCATAAATAACCTGCTTGGAGGAAGTTTGAAGTTGAAGGGACACATGGGCCAAATGCCTCTTCTTCCTTTTCACTCTGTACATGTTATTGTTGGATAGCAGTCTGTCCTTCAGTACAGCCCTCCAGACTCAACTGTTCACATTACAATCACAACTCACAATAACAATTTCCTTATTAAAGACCAACACATTTCTAGTGTTCCTGCACAGACTCGAGCACTTCCTCCAAAAGCACTCTACGCGTCTCTACTTTCTTAGAAGTTTGCAGAGTCGGCATGTCACTTAAAACTTTGACAAGGTTGAGAATATCTGTTTGCGTCATATCCTGCCCAGGGATGGGAAAGGCTACAAAAAGTGGGGGATACCGTCCAGTCCCGTCCATCACAGGAGAAAACATCCCCATTATTGAGCACGATTGAGTGGAGTGCTGCCACAGGAAAGCAGCACCCATATCAAGGACCCCTACCATCCAGGCCATACCCCCTTCTCGCTGCTGCCATTGGGCAGGAGGTATTTCTTTACTTTCCTGCAAACGCCTGAAAGAAAATGAATCTCAAGATAGCATATAGTGACATA
This sequence comes from Hemitrygon akajei, assembly GCF_048418815.1. Taxonomy (NCBI): domain Eukaryota; kingdom Metazoa; phylum Chordata; class Chondrichthyes; order Myliobatiformes; family Dasyatidae; genus Hemitrygon; species Hemitrygon akajei. The sequence goes on along the minus strand of NC_133139.1, from coordinate 63,812,446 downwards.
TGTAATAATTTGACTTTGAAACGGTTTGGAGGGAGACAGCAGCAGGAAGTTTGATTAGCTTGCCACAACATCATGGGGCTGCTAGGGGACCTCTAGAGACCTTATAGAAGTTAGAAGTTTGTAAGATTATGAGAGTTATAAATAGAGTGTCAATATCTTTATCCCATGGTTGAACTGTCTAATACCAGACAGCATGCAATTCAGATGTGAGGGGGTTGCAAATGAAATGTGTGGGCAAGTTGGTTTTGAACACAGAGTGGTGTGTGTGGAACTTCCAGGGTTGGTAGTGGAGGCAGATACAACAGCAGCGTTTCAGAGACTCTTAGACAGGCACACGAATACACAGGGAATGGAGGAATATGGACATTGTGTAGGCAAAAGGGATTAGCTTAGTTGGATGTTAAATAACTGGTTAATTAGTTTGGCACAAGATCATGGGCATGTTCCTGTGCTGTTCTACGTGAGTAGAAGTGAGATTACACAAGATGCGAGAAGTCAGCTTTCATCATACTCTCTGCCCATGCTTTTCTAAGCTTGATGTAATGGAGGGCAACCCCTCCTTTTGATGTGGGACTTAAAATGAAGCATCACCCAAGACGCCCACAGCCTCTAATCATCGCTTCCTACAGTTCTGATAATTACCAGTTTCTCAAACGTGCAAGTGCAAGTCATTTCTGCCTGTAGAGCTTCCTCCTCACCGCCAGCTTCAGAATATCCAATGTTACGTTTACGACAAAATAATCAGCACTCAGGCTGGTTAAGCCGCAGCCTGAGCTCTGTGTACAGTGTTGGTCACCACATTAAATATGTGATTACACAGGAGAGGATGGTGAAGAGATTTACAGCGATGTTGCCAGGACTGGAAAACTGCAGCAATGGACAGAGCTGGGTAAGCTATGTGTGGCCACACTCACAGGCTGCCCCCAGCACATCCTTAGGATTTTACTTTTTTAAATTTATTTAGAGATACTGCACTCTAACAGGCCTTTCAGGCCCTGGGAGCCTGTGCCGTCCAAATGCACCCATGTGACCCATATGTCTTTGGAATGTGGGAGGAAACCAGAGGAAACCAGTGAGATCATACAAGCTCTTTAGAGCAGTGGTGGGAATTGAACCTGGTTGTGTTAGTTGTTGACACAAGCAGCCCATTTCACTGTGTTTCTATGTACATCTGATAGATAAATGAATCTGAATCAGATCTACATCTGAAGCCGTCACTCTTTCTTTCCATTGGGACAGAGGAGGACAGAGAGACTTGATTGAGGTTTATAGAGTTACGAGGGGCCTAGATAGAGTAAATAAGCTGGGCCTAATCTCTTTAGCAGAGTGGTCAAAGACAAGTGAGCAGAAATTTAATTTAATTAGGAGAAGGAATAGCGAGATATGAGGAAAAACCTTTTATTACTCAGAGACAGGTGGGCATCTGGAACCCACTGCCTGAAAGGGTGAGAGAAAATCTTTTAAGCACAAGAAAATCTGCAGTTGCTGGAAATCCAGAGTACTCCTGATGAAGGGTCTTGGATGAACTGTCAACAGTTTAACTCCTCCGTAGATGCTGCCAGACCTGCTGAGTTTCTTCAGCATTTTGTGTGCATAACTTTTAAACCAGACTTGAGGAGGTTTGCCCCGTAGCCCTGAAAGGTGAGATTATGTTGCACAACTGTTTATGAATTCAGGCAAAATCAATAGGCCAGATGACCTCCCCCTGTGCTTTATAAATGTTCAATGATTCTACAGTGCCTAAAAAAGTATTCCCCCCCCCCAACACCCTCAGATGTTTTATTGTTTTACAACATTGAATCACAGTGGATTTAATTTGCCTGTTTTTGACACCGATTAACCGAAAAAGACTCTTCTGTGTCAAAGTGAAAACAAATTTCTACTAACTGGTCTAAATGTATTACAAATATTAAACACTAAATAATTGACCACATAATTACTCACCCCCTTCAAGTCAGTATTTAGCAGATGCATCTTTGGCAGCAATTACAGCCATGAGTCTGTGTGGATAGGTCTCTATCAGCTTTGAACATCTGGACACTGAATTTTTTCCTCATTCTTCTTTACAAAACTGCTCAAGCTCTGTCAGATTGCAAGTGATCATGAACGAATGGCCCTTTTCAGGTCCAGCCACAAATTCTCAATTGGATTGTGGTCTGGACTCCGACTTGGTCACTCCAGGACATTAACTTTGTTGTTTTACAGCCATTCCTGTGTAGCTTTGGCTTTATGCTTGGGGTCATTGTCTTGCTACAAAACAAATCTTCTTCCAAGTGACAGTTCTCTTGCAGACTGCATCAGGTTTTCCTCCAGGATTTCCCTGTGTTTTCCTGCGTTCATTTTAGCCTCTACCATCACAAGCCTTCCAGGGTCTGCTGCAGTCCAGCACCCCCACAGCATGATGCAGCCACCACCATGCCTCACGGTACGGACGGTGTGTTTTTGATGATCTGTGGTGTTTGACTTAAGCCAAACAGTGCATTTAGTCTGACAGCCAAGAAGTTCAATTTTAGTTTCATCAGACCATAGAAACTTCTTCCAGCTGACTTCAGAGTCTCTCAAGTGCCTTCTGGCAAACTCTAGCTGAGATTTCATGTGAATTTTTTTCAACAGTGACTTTCTCTTTGCCACTCTCCCATAAAGCTGTGACTGGTGATACAGTTGTTGTATGTGCAGTCTCTCCCACTTCAGCCAATGAAGCTTGTAACTCCTCCACAGTTGTCATAGGTCTTTTAGTGGCCTCCCTCACTAGTCCCTTTCTTGCATGGTCACTCAGGTCTTGATCTTGGCAGATTTACAGCTGTGCCATATTCTTTCCATTTCTTGAAGATTGACTTAACTGTACTCCAAGAGATATTCAGTGTTTTCAGATTTTGTCTACATGGTGTATTTTTGCCAGGATACTGACTCGCCAGCAGTTGGACCTTCGAGATACAAGTGTATTTTTACCATAATCAATTGAAACATCTTGATTGCACACAGGTCCTCAAAATCAGATATCTATTTAACTAATTATGTGACTTCTAAAACCAATTAGCTGCACCAGTGATGATTAAAAGGGGGTGAATACTTATGCAATCAGTTACTGTGTTTTATATTTGAAATTTATTTAGATCACTTTGTAGAGTTCTGTTTTCACTTTAACACGAAAGAGTCTTTTTCTGTTGATCAGTGTCAAAAAAAGTTGAACTAAATCCACTGTGATTCAACGTTGTAAAACAATAAAACGTGAAGACTTCCAGGGATGGGAGGGTGGTGAATATAGGCACTGTATTTACAATTGATCTCTCCGCGCCTCAGAAAGACACAAGGGGGAACAGGAGCATCAACTATGAAACTCCACTGCGTGTTAAATAAATAATGAATACTTATACAAATAGAATATAAGACACAGAACATTACAGCACAGTACAAGTTGTGCTGACCTGCTCTGATGTCTGCACTTCCACTGACAACAGCACGGTGGTGTAGTGGCTACCATGACTGAGGAAACTACGTCAGTGCTGGAAGCATGGCATGCTTGCAGGCTGCCCCTAGCAAATCCTCGGACTGTGTTGGTCATTGACACCAACAGCACATTTCACTGTATGTATTGATGTACTTGTGACAAGTAAAACTAATCTAATCTAAACCAACTTCTTAAATGTAAACATCCTGCTCCCACTTGGATTAGATACTTTTGGAATCTATTCAGAGTTTCATGGACCTCACTGGAGATAGCTACAGGTGTCTGGATCACAGATCAGTGGTGGGATGGATTTAAATACTCCAGATAACTCCAGATTCTCAGTGGTACTCAGAAGGCCCTGGATGGCAGAACATGTTCAAGAAGCTAAATAACCTTTGCCTGTTACTGTGGTTACGTAACAACGACACCGGCTCAAAATCAACACATTGTCTGTGATTAAATGACCTGTAGAAATTGAAGTATCAATTGCTGACAAGAAGACTTTGAGTACACACACTCAGTGTAGAGGCTCCACAAGTACACCTGCACACATCACACACACACACTCACTCACATACATGTATGCACTCACACGCTCTCATGCACACACACCACCACATGCTGATGAAACAATGTTTAGATCAAAGCTTGAAGAAAGTGATTAAATCAGTGATGGGATAGACTTTAATAATCAGAGTAGTTTCAATTTTTCCAAAGGTGCTCAAAAGATGTAGAACTCAGAAAATTTGTTTCTAGGATGGGTCAGCAATTCATTCACTCTATGTAATCATCTGGGTAACACACACGTGCACACAAACACATATAGTCCCAAAGATGCACAACACTATACAGACACATCTGCACACACACAATCCCAAAAACATACATATACTCACACATATCTGCACACACTTGCAAAAACATACATGTGCATACACTCCCAAAAACACATACATAAGTGCTAACACCCTTAAAACACACACACACACACACACACACACACACACACACACACACACACACACACACACACACACACACACACACACACACACACACACACACACACACACACACACACCACATATTCCCAAAAACATTTACATGTATGCAAACACCTAAAAATACACACACACAACACTCATCCTGCACCACAGAGAGGAAACAGCATTGACACACTCTGGTTAATGTCACGAACTTAAACTTTAACCATTCCTCCCCCACCCCACCCCTTTCAGCGACTGAATGTGACCTAAGACACATCTGTCAATGGTAGGGAATAGACAGGAGTTTGCTGACAGTAAAGGGTGTTACAGAAGGACTGAGTCTGGAAGCGGTTTCAAATGTATCAAGAGTTGTAAGCACAGTCATAAGAACAAGAGAAATAACAGACTAGAAAGCGTCATAGCACAGGCATCACTGTGAACGTTTGTCTAGTCTCAGTGGAAAGATGACTTGGGAGATCTCCTGGCTAGCAGTGAATAAATTGGCCAAATCCCAATCTTTGTGCACATACCTGGAACGCGCAATCATGGGGCATGGAGTCCGAAAGGGTCAGAGCTGAGATGGTTCCGCAGGGGATTTGGGAACGAGGCCTGATGGTCACTCGCTGAGCGTCACGCCGCTGTGATCATTCACCGGGGTTCCTCCAACACGACAGGTGACAGCGATGCTGCAGGCAGGGAGTAGGGAAGGCAGCAAAGAGCGGGGCGACCGATGAAGGAATGTGTGTAGAAAGCTCTCTGCTCTCTCTCGAGCTGGGAGGGTTTAAATTCCCTGGCAACAACACCAGTGTGAGATGCCAGACTGCAGTAACCCTTCCGTTGACACGGCTCTGCCAGGGATCATTACCACCATTCAGTGTGCACAGTGCGAGGTACAGTGACAAACTTTGTAATACAGATCATTTCATCACATCACTGCACTGAGGCTGTCCAAAGAAAAACAATCATAGGATACAGAATAACCCGTAACAGGTACTGAGAAAATCCAGTGCAGGCAGACAATATAGAGCCAGGCCATAAAAAAGCAGATGGTCAGGGTGAGTCTAGGTTCCATTTCTCACACCGTATGAAGAAGTGTTAAGTCAGCTGGGGCTTTTCTCCTTGGAGCAAAGGGAAATGAGAGGAGAGTGGACAGTATAAGGTTATGAGAGGCATGGATAGAGTGAACAGACAGTGTCTTTTTTCCAGGATGATTATGGCTAATAATAGATTAATTTCAGTGCAGGAAATTTTGGGGGGATGTCAGAGGTAGGTTTTTTTTAAAAAAGAGTAATAAGTGCCTGGAATACACTGCTGGAGGCAATGGTAGAAGCAGATATGTTAGGGACAATTAAGAGACTCTTAGATTGTAGGAAGGAAGTGGAAGCTTTAAAAAGTCTACAGTGGAGATTTACCAGCTAGATAGATGAAAGAATGGAGGATTATGTGGGAGGGAAGGATTCGATTGATCGTGGAATAGGTTTATGTTAGCACATCGTGGGCTGAAGGGCCTGTACTGTAACAGCAGGGAAAGAAGCTGTCCTGATGTCTGGTGGTGCTGACTTTGTTCCTTTCTCCATGGATCCTGCCTGTCCAGCTGATCACAAAATCTCCATTCCTTTCAGACACAGAAATTCAGACATCTCAGTCCGTATTTCAAAGAGTTCATTGAACCTTATCATCAAGACAACAGACTACACAGTCAGCGGCAGACCACCCATTTAGAATCCCTCTGCATACTGACAGATGAGCAGCTATTTGCAGGAACACTTCTGGGCTGTATTGAGACGAAAAACTCTCAGACACTAAAAATGAACACCAGACTCACTAAAATAAAGCTAGAAGCTGGAGCTGATTGTGATCTTGCAGGGATTAATTCCCTGTGCTCCACATATCTCAACACACAAGAAACACTGAGTCATTGCTGGCATTCACTTCAACTGCTGACTACCAACTAAACCAGATGACGGACAACATCATATGTGTGAGAGAAACGGCATGAAGCTCAGTCAAACTCCCTCTGATAAACCACACCCATTACCATGACACAGATATACTCCACACCCCTCACTGTAACACTAACACAACCCCACACCCCTCACTGTAACACTAACACACCCACAGCCCTCACTGTGACACTAACACAACCCCACACCCCTCACTGTGACACTAACACATCCACACCCTTCACTGTGACACTAACACAACCCCACACCCCTCACTGTGACACTAACACATCCACACCCCTCACTGTGACACTAACACACCCACACCCCTCACTGTGACACTAACACAACCCCACACCCCTCACTGTGACACTAACACATCCACACCCCTCACTGTGACACTAACACAACCCCATACCTCTCACTGTGACACTAACATACCCCACACCTCTCACTGTGACACTAACACACCCACACCTCACACTGTAACACTGACACGCACATCTCTCAGTGTAACACTGACATACCCCACACACCTCACTGTAACACTGACACACCCCACACCCCTCACTGTGACACTGCAAAGCTCCTCTCTGTCTCTAGTACTGACTGTAACAGCATATACCCTTCAATGTGAAACAACCCACACATTTTACTGTGTAACACCCAACACGCTTAAACGTAAAACCTCACACACTCCACTCCGGCACAATCTGAGCTCTCCACACCATGAAGCAACCAACACCCTTCACTAGGACACTCCAAAATACCTTACACCTGTCTGTACTACTGTATAAAGCAGCCTATACCCTTGACTGGGACACTTGCTGACAGAATTCACATCCCATGTTGTGTGGTTATCAGAGAGTGTAACAGTCTCCTCCCTAACACACCACCCTCTGTAACATGTGATGATTCAATACTCATTGTAATGTTATACCATTGCTGTAATACTTGCTGACAGTCTCTGAAACAATCCCCATTAGATGCCAGATGTTGTGCAGAATGGGGAAACAGCTAGAAGCTCGCAGAGCCCACACAGTTTGGGCGCATGACTGTATGGCACACAGCAATAGTGGCAGATACCAGGCCCAAGGAGACAGCAAAACTCAAAGAGATTTGAGTGGGGAACCAGGTGAAGGAGGACAGCAGAGGCAGTGCCCGGAATCTTGTGCAGCTCTGTAGTTGCTAGCACATTCCTCACTACTCCTGAAAGCTTGTGCTTAAAGCTGGTATCAGATGCTGAAGGGAGTGCTGTGCAGTCAGAGGCAAGACTTTCAAAGGAAAAATTTTATATTCAGGCTGATATCCTCCACCCCCAGGGATTACTCAGAATCTCGAATCTTTGGTCCTGAAAACAGTATCACAGGTAGATCGGACGGTGAAGAAGGCATTTGGCACACTGGCCTCCAGTTGTCAAGGCAGTGAATTTCAGAGTTGGGAAGTTATGTTGCAGACTACACTTAAGGTTTTTCATACAGCTTGAGACCATAAGATAATAAGACATAGGAGCAGAATTGGGGGGCATTTTGGCCCATCGAGTCTGCTCTGCCATTCCATCATGACTCAACTGTATTCTCCTGGCTTCTTCCCATAACCTTTGACGCCTTTACTAATCAAGAACCTATCAGCCTAAGCTTTAAATATACCCAGTGAGTTGGCCTCCACAGTCAGCTGTGACAATGTATTCCAGGTTCACCACCATCTGGTTAAAGAAGTTCCTCTTCATCTGTTCTAAAGGGACATCCTTTTATTTTGGGGCTGAGCCCTCTGATCCAAGAAATATTCCACACTGTTGGAAAGATCCTCTCCACTTTCACCCTATCTAGGCCATTCAATACTTAGTAGTTTTCAGTAAGATTCCCCTCACTCTTCTAAACTCCAGCGTACAGGCCAAGCGCTAACAAATGCTCATATGTTAACCGTTTCATTTGCATGACCATTCTCATAAACATCCTCTGGATTCTCTCCAATGCCCTTTTTAGTTATGGGTCCTAAAACTGCTCACAATACTCCAAATGCAGCCTGAACAATGAGCTACAAAGTCCAACAGTACCCCTTTGTGTTATATTCTAGATCGCTTGAAATGAATGTTATCCTTGCATTTGCCTTCCTTACTACAATTCAAGTCAAGACAGGATATCATCTCCATTTTCAGCACTGTGGAACAGAGTGATCTTGGGGTTCACATCCATAAATCCCTCAAAGTTGATGTACAGTTTGATAGGTTGGTTAATTAAGCGGTTAGTGTGTTAGCCTTCATTTGTCAGGGGAATGAGTTCAAGAGCCACGAGATACTGTTGCAGCTCTATAAAATACTTCAATCATCAGGCTCCTGAACCAGCATGAAAAAATTCTCTCACGCCAACTCTGAGAACTATTGACTCATTCTCAAGGACTCCGTAACTCATGCTCTTAACATTTGTTTATTTGCAAAGTTTGTCTTCTTTTGCACATTGGCCAAAGTCAGTCTTTGTGTGTGGTTTTTCATTGGTTGAACTGTATTTCTCCGTTCTACTGTGAACGCCTGCAAGAAAATATATCTCCAGGCAGCATATGGTGACACATATGTAAATTACTTCCACTTCAACACTACTTAGACCACAACTGGATTACTGTGTTCATTTCCCATTGCTTCATTATAGGAAAGATGTGGAAGCCTTAGAGAGGCTGTAGAGGATCCATGTAAACAAAGGTTCCTTTTTCTCTATCTCTGTCTGCCTAGGCACATACCTGGTCACCAAACTGTTTCCTCTGTTCCCTACACTGGCCCCAAGTTTCTTTTAAGAATTACTGGTGAGCAAAGCTTTCATGCCCTAAGATGGGTGATGTGATCCAATTCCCTGTGGATTTAGTGAGATACTCTGGGAAAATGTGTTCATTGTATTGTTTAAACCATCCCTGGGTTACACAGTGTCTCGGCCTGAAACACTGACTCTTTATTCCTTTCCACATACGCTGCCTGACCTGCTGAGTTCCTCCTGCATTTTGTGTGTTACTCTGGGTTACAGACACGTCTTATGGACACCCCTACATAGGAACAAGTTCCTATGGTATCATTAAATTCAAAAGTCCATTGTACATACACAAGTTCATTCCAAGTGACCAAACTTGTTTTATTAGATTGATTGATTATTCATCACATGTACCAAGATACAGTGGAAAGCTTTGCTTTGTAAGCCATCCATACAGACCACTTCATTACAACATCACATCAAGGTAACATAAGGAAAGAACAATAACAAAATGTAGAATATTTCTCCATTTTTAGCAATTGTTATTTTTTTTAAATCAGCCTGTGTTTTTGATGCCATTTTACAGTATTGTGGGTAATATACTGAGTGTTAGCCAAAGGGTTCCAAAGTGTAGCACATTACCGTAGCAGTTTTACAGCATCAGGGTTCAGTTCCAGCTGCTGTTGATAAGGAGTATGGACGTTCTCTCCAAGAATGCATGGCTTTCCTCCAGGTGTTCCGGTTTCCTCCCACAGTCCAAAGGAGAAGGTTTGGGTTTAGTTAGTTGCGGACTTGCTATGTTGACCAAGGAAACATACCAACACTTATGGGCTGCCTCCAGCACATCCTCTGACTGTGTGGGGTTACTGACACAAAACAGTGAATTTCACTGTATGTTTCTATGTACATATGGAAAATAAATCTAATCTATATCTTTTTTTAAAAACTTATGGAACTTGTTCATTTCCAAAATTTCACTACATATGTCAGTGATAACAAACCTGATTCTGATTCTGACTTGGAGCCTGCCTGTACTAAAGGACAACTGTGCCATAGCCCATTTCTTCTGAACTGTTGCAAACCCTGGCTTGGCTTGCCTGGGGGGCTGGCAGGAGTTGGCAGAGGGTGGGATGGAGAGCAGCAGACAGGATCACATCACCATCTGGTATGGAGGGGCCACGGCACAAGATGAAAAGAGCTGCAGAAGTTTGAACATTCAAGCAGCTCAATCATGGGCACCAGCCCCCCAGCATCAAGGACATCTTTAAAACATGGCAACCATCATTAAGATTCCCCCCACCCCCCCATCACCCATACCTTCTTCTCATTGCTACCACCAGGGAGGAAGTACTGAAGCCTGAAGGCACACTCTCAATGTTTAAGGAACAGCTTCTTCCCCTCCATCATCAGATTTCTGAACGGACGATGAACCAACCCATGAATACTACCTTGCTATTTTTGACTCTCTTTACACTATTTATTTAATTGATATAGTGGATTTTGGTTAATTGGGATGCATCAGGACCAATACATTTCAGCCCAATTAAGTGGCTGCCAAAGTTTCATGGAAATAGTTAAATAAATATAAAAAGACAAACTACCGTTTAACTAACAAATTAAGTATTTAAATGAAATACAGAATAAATTAGACTACCAAAGCAACTACAGTACTGTAAAACTGTCTACTATTTCCTAATAGTTATCAATGGAGGAATTCATTGTGTTCGCTGATGTGTTCTTTTGATTGACAGTAAATGAACAAAATCAACACAGATCAGTGCAAATTAGCAACAAATACACAGGCACGTAGTGCTGACTGTGGACTGCCTTCAACTAGTGCTTTGAACGACTGCATCCTCAAAACTTCATTTTAATTATAACATTCAATTTGATCGTTGATACCTTCAAACTCTTCATAATTCCTAACTTGTTGAAGTAGTGAAATTGTTTTATTTTCACTCCCAGACATTCCTGGCATTTCCAAGCCTGAATGGTGGAATTTGCAGTGAGTAAAACTGTTCTGAATTGTCTTACTGCTTCTTACTTGCCAACTGTCAGTGACAAAAATCACTGCTCTTTGAACACAAACACACGAGTGATGTTATTTAAAAATGTTCACTCTAAGCACGGTGTAGTACCTACGGCCAGAAGGCGTGCGCGCAACTGACACTAGTTAGCAATTGTTCAGCAACAGTCTCCTGTCCCAAATAAATGAAGGGAACCATGGCTGCTTTCTCAATTTGTGTTTGTTCTTTTAAGAGTTGTCCCAAATAAGCAGCTGCCCCAATAAACTAATGCCCAATTAACTGGAATCCACTATATATGCATACATATTTCTTATTGTAATTTCTAGGTTTTTATCTCCTTCATTGTACTTCTGCCGCAGAACATCAAATTTCACAACATACGTCAATGTTATTAAACCTGATTCTGATCCTGCACAAGCAAATGTAATGACAATACGTCCCTACTCACACGTATGGTACTAATTAAACCAGCTTTTCAAGGCATATGCAGCATGCGTGGGCTGCTCCTCAGAGACGCCCATTGTGTACACTGCATACCACAAGCCTACAGGGACACTGGGGAAGACAGTGGCACACTAACACAAGCTGAGGAGTGTGTCCTCTGCTACAAAATCTCTCCCACTTGCAGAATGCAATCTGCAATTTACAAGCGAGGAAAAGGGCATTTTAACTAGTTTCATGAAAAGCTAAGTGTGGATTGAGAGCAATCACAGAAGGTCCCAGCAATGCAGTCAGCATCAACATCATTATGAGCCGTGTCATCGTCAACATGAACCCCTCAATACAGTCACCGTAAACAACTCAGTGGGAATTCTCACTCCAAGTGTTGTGTTCCTGGGAAGGTCTCCTCCATTGAAGGAGAAATCCACACAATAATTTTGGTAGACTAAACATGGTAATTTAGATCCAGCCAATGGGTACAGACAGGAGGAATGTCGCCTGCAGGGTTAGACCAGAGAAACTTGATTGCTCCCCTTTGAGTAAAAGGATTGAGAAGAAGCTGCAGAAGAGATGACAGGTTTAGAGAGGCTAATTAGGTATTTTCATTCAAGATTCAAATTTATTTATTACATGTACCTCGAAAGATACAGTGAAATGTGTCATTTGCATTAACAGCCAACACACCTAAGGGTGTGCTGCAGGCAGCCCGCAAGTGTCACCACACATTAGCGAATGGTTCAAAGATGAAGACAGCAGGTTGATCACATTGGCTAGAAATTTAGGGAGATGCAGGGGAGTTTTTTTTTGTCCAAAGAAAATCACAGAATGTTTTCAGTAGAGCAGGAGGCTGTTTGGCTCATCGAGTTTGTACTGGGTCAATGCAAGAACAATCCATCAAGTCCCACACTCCTGGCAACTCACCAGAGAGGCAGGCATTGTTTTTATCTCCTTTCAAGTACTTATCCAGTTCCTTAGTGAATGCCACAGATGAATCTGTCTACACACTCCCTTTAGCATGCAGCAGAGTCAAAGCATTTTGGTTCCTTTGCCAGTCATCTTCATTCCCTGTTCTTCAGCTTTGTAATTTCCCAACGCTAACATTTCACTCTATCTACTCTGTATATATCAAAAAACCTACTCCAAGACCAATCTAATCCTGCCCTCCCACCTAGCCCTCCATTTTTCTACCGTACACGTGCCTTTCTAAATGTTCCTAATGTATGTCTGGTGGCTGGTGGTGCAGTGACATCAGCGCCATACCTCAGAACAGAGGTTCCAGAGTTTGAATCCAGTCGGGGATTCAATTCAATCCAATCCAGTTCCTGAGTACTCTTTACATCCGTGCCGGGTTGAGTGTTGAGCTCGTAACTCGACTTCGTAAAATAAAGAAAAATACTGCGAAATGCCTGTGTGAGGAGTGGTGTGCCACACAGTCTTTCGTTCTGCGCCTTGTAAAGCTTGAAAATGCCAATGCTGGCCTCTCAGGCCTGAGTTAATGTCATCATCATCTAATGTATCTCCCTCTACCACCATTCCTGGCAACACGCTCTACACAACTACCACTATGTAAAAAACCTACCTCAGGCACCCCCCCCCCCCCCCACATACTTTTCTCCAATCACCTTAAAGTTATGCCCCCTCATGTTCTGCCCTGGGTAAAAGTCTCTGGCTGCCCCTCTTATCAACTTGTCCACCGTTATCGTTACCTACTGTTCTCCTTCACTCCAAACAGAAAAGCCCTAGTTCACTCAATCTTTCTTCCTAAGACCTGCTCTAAGGCAGTGTCCTGATAATTCCCTTCTGCACCCTTCTAAAGTACAGTGAAAATCGTCTGTTTTGCATTTCGTCAATCAGTGTGTTGAGGTAGCACAAGTGAGCAGCAATAACAGAGTGCAGGTACAGAAAAAGTCCAGGGCAGGTAGGCAATAAGGTGTAATACCACAGAAGGGCAAATTGTGAGGTCAAAAGTTCATCTTTTTGCACTAGGGGGCAGTCAATAGTCTGATTACAGCAAGATAGAAGCTGTTCTTGACTCTGGAGGTATGTGCTTTCAGGCTTTTGTATCTTCTGCCTGAAGGGAGAGGGGAGAAGAGAAAATGTCCAGGGTGGGAGGTGTCTTTGATTATGATGGCTGGTTTATTGAGGCAGTGGGAAGTCCAGACAGAGCCCATGCTTAATGATCGAGTATCCAAACTGCTCTGGGATAGAGAATTTCAACGATTTCTCCTCATCCAAGTCCTAAATGACCACACATTGACCCAGAGCACAGCCCTCGAGCATTTTGTTGTCTGGACAACAGAGATTAGCAAGGCTGCACATTCTCACTATACAAAAAACTGGACTTACTCCATCCACAGCAAGATCTCTCTCCTCCCCTACATAGGCCCCAGATTCTGGCTCAGGAAAGAATACTTGAGTTTATGCAGCACTATGTCCGCATTGCTAAAAGTACTTCACAGCATGAATGCCCTTTGTTTGGGAGATTGTATTATGAACTGAAATACAACACAATGCTGAAAGCAGCAATGTGATCAAGCACTAGATAGCCAACACCATCCAGCCTTCTCACACAGAGAAGCTAGCAGAGGAAGGGCGCTCAAAGAGGGGACCTCCCCTTCCACTGCAGCCCTTTCTCTGCCTATCAGTTACTATTGCCACCCTTCCCTCTTCCACCTGGATCCAACTATTATCCACCAGCTCGTGATCCACCCTTTCCCCTCACCTCTTTATACTGACTGTCCTCCCCTCTACCCATCAGTCCATATGAAGGATCTCGACCCAGAACATCAACTATCTATTGTAGGACAAAGAACGACAGTCAGCATCCCAGGTGATGAAACTATGAATAAAGGACTTCCCCAGCCACTCAGCCAGCATTTTCTTATGATCTTTGCCGTATTCGTGAGCATGTGAATGACTAGAAGATGTAATCAGCCAGAATTAACAAAAATTAAAAAACAATTGCAGATATGAGAAATCTAAAATAAAGACATTCTATTTGGCCCATGATCTTAATGTCAATTTATACTAAATGCCCTCTGCCTATGCATGTATCCAGCATACCTCTCAATTCACTTCATTTCATGCATCTATTTCAAAGCCTTTTAAACTCCACCAAATTGCCTGTTTCCACAACTACCCCCGGTCACCCATTCCAAGCATTGATCACTCTCGGGTATAAAGAACTTGCCCTTCATTTTGCATTTAAACTCCTCCCCCCCCACCCCACAACCTTAAAAAGATGTCCTCTGGTGTTTGACATTTTTAACCTGAGGAAAAGATTATGTCCATCTATCTATGCCTCGCATAATTTTAAAAAACATCTGTCATGTCTCTTCTCAGCCTCTGACACTCTATTATGATGTTGGTGATCTGTAAACACAAACATAAGAGACTCTGCAGATGCTGGAAATCCAGAGACAGACACACACACACACACACACACACACACACACACACACACACACACACACACACACACACACACACACACACACACACACACACACACACACACACACACACACACACACACCACCCCCCCCCCCCCCCCCTCCACAGGTCAGGCAGCTTCCATGAGGGAATAAACAGTTGACATTTCAGAATGGGGCCCTTCATCAGGACTGGGAAGGAAAGGGGCAGAAGCCAGCATAAGAAGGAGGCGAAGGGGAGGAATACAAACTAGCAGGTGAGAAGTGAGTCCAGGTGAGGGGGAAGGTGGGATGAAGAAAGAAGAGGTAAAAGGCTGCAGCAGAAGGAATCTGATAGGAGAGGGCAGTGCACCATGGAGGGAAGGGAAGGGGGAAATGGCACCAGGAGATGGTGGGCAGGTGATGAGATAAGAGGGGGTGAAAGCATAACCCTTAGAACACAAGACACAGGAGCAGAATTAGGCCATTCTGCCCATTGAATGCTCCATCATTCCATCATGGCTGATTTATTATCCCTCTCAATCCCATTCTCCTGCCTTCTCTCCATAACCTTCTACGCTGACTAATCAAGAACCTGTCAACGTCCGCTTTAAATATACTCAATGACTTGACCTCCACAGCCGTCTGTGGCAATGGATTCCACAGATTCACCGCCCTCTGGCTAAAGAAATTCCTCCTCATCTCTGTTCTAAATGAACTTCCCTCTATTCTGAGGATGTTCCCTCTGGTCCTAGACTCTCCCACTATAGAAAACATCCTCTCTAGATCCATTCCATCTAGGCCTTTCAATATTCAATAGGATTCACTAAGATTTCCCCCTCCATTATTATAAACTCTAGCAAGTATAGGCCCAGAACTATCAAATGCTCTTCATACATTAATCATTTCAATCAAAATGGGGAATGAAAAAAAGAGAGAAGGAGGAGGGGGGAAATTATCAGAAGTTAGAAAAATTGAAGTTCATGCTATCAGGTTGGAGGCTAACCAGATAGAATACGAGGTGTTGCTCCTTTAGCCTGAGTTTGGCCTCATCATGGCAGTAGAGGAGACCATAGACAGATATGTCAGAATAGGCATGAGAAGTCATCTTAGCCTGAAACATTGGCTGTTTATTTCCCTCCATAGATGCTGTCTCACTTTGTGTATTGCAAGCTCAAGTAGTCACCTGGGATTATGATGTAGCAATGATCAAAAAAGGAGGAATTGGCCCTCCAAAAATAGATGTGAAAAAGTTGAGATGAATGCCATGGATAGATTCAAATTCAGATTTGTTTATTTATCATGAGTATATTGAAACATACAGGTGAAATGTGTTGTTTGTGTTAACAATCTGTACTGGAGGCAGCCTGCATGCTCTGGCATGGACCTCAGCAGAAGCCAGGCTAGGAATCAGGGAGCATGGAAATAGATGGAGATGAAGTGGTGTTTAGGTTGGGGTAGTGTTGAGCAAGAAAACAAACCAGCAGCATGCTGAATTGCCTGTTTCTACGCTGTAAGCTCTGTGTTAGCTCATCTGGAAATCAGAAAGTAGTACTGTTTCTGTCTGAGCTACGAGCCAGAAAGCTGTAGGTTCAGGACAGAGCCTTGTCACAGTGAGTCTGGTAATGAACCCTATGACATGTTCACTGGGGCAGGGTCACTGACCCCAGAAGGTAGCAAGGCACGTAGGTGAGTGAGTTAAAAAAGCACACGTGCTATCTTATTGGCCAAGACATAGAATATACAAGCAAAGAGAGGTCACGTTAGAATTGTATAAAATGCTGAAGAGGCCATAGTTTGAATAACATTCAGTTCTGGTTACCACTATCTTAAACCGATTTGTGCTGGATGGCCACTGAGGGGATTTACGAAGATCTCGCTGAGATTGGGAACGCTTGTTCATGAGGAAAGGCTTGGGCTATTCCCTTTAAAACAAAAGGAAGCCAAGAGAAAGTTTAGTGGAGGTGTATGAAGTCAGAGAGGCCCAGCTAAGGGGACAGGAAGGACCTGTTTCCCTTAGTAGAAAGGTCAATCACCAGGGGCAGAGAATTAAGTTAATTAGCTGAAGGATTAGAGGAGAGTTGAGGAACTTTTTCAAGCCTGAAAGTATTGAGGTTCAGGAACTCCTGCAGAAGCCTTCACAACTTTTAAAAAGAACCAGGGGGAGTATTTATGTTTTGTAAACTTACAACCCCAGGGGCAAGAGCCAGGAACTGGGGATAATTTGAATAATTCTTTGGTCTGGTATGAACATCACTCTTGCTGTCCATTTAAAAGGGGGGAAATTGCCTGTAGTGGAAATCAAAATACAATCATAAAATGCTGAGAATGTGTGTGATTCATTAAAGAATAAACATTTAAGGCAGTTATTAAAACAAAGCTGCTGGAAGGACTCGCTGGGTCTGGAACAATGGATTCAGAACTGACCTACCCACAGAGACAGAGCATAGGGGTGGGAAGGCTGTCATTCTGACTGGAGGTCTGTGACAATGAGAAGAAGAGTAAGGAAGCCATGCCTCAGCTATGTAAAATGTTCGTCAGACCAGGCTTGGATCATTTCATCCAGTTCCGATCACCCCATTTTAGGGAGGATATGGAAATTGTAGGGAGTCATCATCACTGCTCTACTTAATTTTGTAAAGTGTTACTTTACATATATTCAATCAGTACAAGCTAATCTTATGTATGTACGGCCACACTTAAACAATCACTGCACATTATGTTTTATAGGATTGTTTTTATATTTGTGTTTTTTTGTGGTGCATCGGATCTGGAGTAACAATCATTTCATTCTCCTTTACATGTGTACTGAAATAAACAACCTTCAATTGATCAGATCTACCATTATTGATCAAGGCATTGTACCATGAAAATGATCATGAAGGGACTAGGCTCAGCCAGCAAAGCATTGTCTAAACCAACTTTACTTAAACCATCAGGTTACAGATGGATGTGAAGTCGAATCTTGCCAGACTTGTAAAAATGAAAGAAACACATTTGGCCATCTTGTATCCAAACATAGAGTCCATTGCAAGACATTTCCAAAATCGGGCAGAAATTTGGGTAGAAGTTACCCTTTACAGGAAACATATTCAGTTTTGAATCAGTAATCTGGAAAGAGTATAGAGAAGATTCTCAGGAACAGGCAATATGAGAGGTTAGATGGGCTACGACTGATTTCCCTGGAGTGAGGAGGCCGAGGGGTGACTTTATAAAGCCTTATAAAATCAGGAGCATAGATAAAGTTCAAAGTAAATTTATTATCAAAGACAATACATGTGATCATATGCAACCCTAACATTCATTTTCTTGTGGGCAACACAGTAAACACAAGAAACCCGAGAGAATCAGTGAAAGCCCGCACCCAACAGGACAAACAACCAATGTGCTAAAGACAACACACTGTGCAAATACAAAGGTAAAAAGAAAAAAATCACAAAAAATAAATAAATGAGCAGCAAGTATAGAGAACATGAGATGAAGAGTCCATAGGTAGAGAGGACAGTTCAGTAATGGGCCAAGTGAAGTTGACTGAAATTATTCTCACTGGAGAATAATTATTCTCAAGAGCCTGATGGTTGAGGGATAACAACTGTTCCTGCACCTGGTGGTGTGAGTCCTGAGGCTCCTGAACCTTCTTCCTGATGGCAGCAGTGAGAAGAGAGCATGCCCCAGGTAGTGGGGGTTCCTGATGATGCATGCTGCTTTCCTGCGACAGTACTCCATATAGACGTGTTCAATAGTGGGGAGGGGTCATGCTAACATCTAAGGAAGTAGAGGCACTGCCGTGTTTTCTTCATAACTGCACTTACAGTATGTGTAAGTGTAGGTAGCATGTAATGCATTGCTTTAAAGCACCAGTTCTAAGATCAAAGTTTGATTATCTGTAAGGAGTTTGTACTTTCTCCCCGTAACCATGTGAGTTTCCTCCCACATGCCAAAGACATACAGATAATTGTTAGTAAGTTGTGTGTTGGCACCAGAAACATGGTGACACTTGCCCAGCACAATCCTTGCTGATTTGATTTGATGCAAATTACAAATTTTACTGTACATTTCAATGTACATGTGATAAATCAAGCTAATCTTCTTTTAACAGGTGGATGGCCATAGTCTTTTTTCCAGGGTGGGGGGAGTCTAAAATCAGAGGGCATAGCTGTAAGGTGAGAGTGGGAAGATTTAAAGGGAGATCTGATGGACAGGTTTTACTCACACACAGAGTGGTGCGTATATGGAAAGAGTTGCCAGAGGAAGTGGTAGAGGTGGGACAATTACAACATTTTAAAGGTGTTTGGACAGGTTATGGATAGAAAAGTCAAAGCAAATATAATATCAATGTACGTACATCTCACCATATACAGTACGAACTTGAGATTCATTTTCTTGAAGGCATTTTCAGGAAAAGACAAAACACAATAAATTTATGCAAAACTACACAGAAACAAAGTGACAAACATCCAACGTGCAAGAGACAAATTGTACAAATAAATAAATAATACTGAGAATATGAATTGTAGAATCCTTGAAAGTGAGTCTATTGGTTATGGAATCAGTTCAGTGTTGTAGTGAGTGAAGTTATCTACACTGATTTAGGAGCCTGATGGGTGCAGGGTAATATTAGTTCCTGAACCTGGTGCTGTGGGACCTAAGGCTCCTGTACCTCCTGCCTGATGGCATTAGCAAGAAAAGGATTAGAATATATGGGTCAAATGTAGGGCAATGGGACTATCTCAGACAGATACCTGGACTAGCATGGATGAGTTGGGCTGAAGGGCTGTATGAGCATTCAGTGAGAGTCTGTGGAGAAAGGAGGAGTCAAAAAAACAATGAAGGGGCAAGAATATCACTGTAACAAAATAAGTATGTTGTCTGCTTTTAATTTTTAAACTATCTGTATCACAACAATCTAAATCCTCAGAGAGCATCAGGGTGGAGGGCTCGTTGATACTTGAGACTTTACAGAAATGTTCAAACGTCTGGGATGGGTTAATAGAGCGTGCAACAAAGCTTACTTTGTTAGAACACAAACAGAGCCCACGGCTCATTCTTCAAATACAGTACTTTTTAAAAAATCCATATTTCAGAGGTTGTTCAGAAAGGCAATGAGGCAGAGAAGCTGGGGTGGTGTGGCAAAGAGGCAAAAAGTGGGGGAGGTTAGGGTGAAAGGGAGTTGAGGTAGGGCAGAGCTGAGTGACAGAGAGGGATAGGTGTGGACATCAGGCTGAGGGAGGAGATCTGAGGAGAGGGTTAGACAGGGTATGAAGGATAGGGATGTGGGGAAAGAGATGGAGAATGAGTCAGAGAAGATAGAAAAGAGGATAGAATTGAGGGACGGAGAGAGGTAGGGCTAGGATACTGGAGCAGAGGGAAGAGGTCTGAGATGTTGGGTAGGTGGGGGTTAGACAGAAACAAAAGAATAAGGGTGGGAGAGGGGGGGAGAGAGACAAGGAAGAGAAACACAAAAACAAACTGTGCCTTTCCAAAACAAAATAAAAAGCAGAGGGTGGCAAGTGCTTGGAATGAACTGCCAGAGGAAGTGGTTGAAAAAAATACAATAGTACTGTTAGTATCATTTAAGAAGCACTTGGACAGGTATATGAGGTGGGAGGGCAGTGCTTAGAGGGATATAGACCAAATGCAGGAAGTTGGGACTAACTGGCTGGTCACTGGTCAGCCTGGACTGGTTCAGACTGATTGGTTGGGCACTGTGGTCAGCCTGGACTGGTTGGGCCTAAGGGCTCTTTTGCTTCTTGACTCTTAATATTTATCTATCTCCTTCTCTGATGATCCAGACTCAACCACCCTTGGGAACAGACAGTTCTCTGAAAGAAGATATCTTCACACCTCCGTTTTAAGTGACCAGCCTCTTTATTTTCTATCGATGTCCCCTTGTTCATGACTGTCATCTCAACAGAATACATCTCAACAGTCACACTGTCCAGTCATCCCAGGATACAGGTTCACCCACTATTCTTCCAGACTCCTTGGAATACAGGTCCTTGGATAACATGTCAACTACCACAATGGAATGAACAATAGCGTTGAAGATCAGCTCCTGACAAACAGAAGTGGTTGGAGTTTTAGCTCATTTCTCACTGTCCAAGAACACATTCTCCACAGTCAATAAAGTTATCAATGCCTCTACTTTCTGAGAAGGCCGAAGGGAGCCGGACTATGCACGTCAATAATCACGGCCTCTTACCGATGTGCAGTAGAGAACATCCTAACAGGCTGCATCACGGTGTGGTATGGAAACTGCACTGCAGCAGACAGGAGAGCTCTATGACAGGTGGATAAAACTGCCCAACGTATCACCAGCACCAGCCTAACTGCCACCAAGGACTCATATGGAGAAAAGTGCCATAAATGGGCAGAAATATCATAAAGCCACCCACCTTGCTCCTGGACTGTTTGTCCCACTCCCATCAGGGAAGAGGCTATGCAGCATCCATGCCAGGACCACCAGACTCAAACGCAGTCACTTCTCCCAAACCATCAGACTAATCAACACCTCCATGTTAACCCACCCCACCACCACTTTATTGTTTCCTGTCAGTCACACTCCTGCACCTGGTGTCACATACAATACAATCAGTCTATAGAAGCTAATCTCATGTATTCATATTTATTGCATTTTTTATTGTGTCCTTTATACCTATTGTGATTTTTATGCTGCATCAGATCTGGAGTAACAATCATTTTCTTCTCCTTTATTCTTGTGTACTGAAGAATGACAATAAACAATCTTGAATTTTCTTTCCCTATACTCAAAGGTGTGGAACAGCAGGTTAAAGATCTGGTGATGGTAATGTTTGATTGGTGTTCTTTGGAATGGAAGGGAGTGGATTGTGGTGAAAGGGAGCAAACCTAGGACAGGGTGTTGGCTAGTTAATGATATGTATGTCGGGGAAATGTGTTTTTTATGCTGTGAAGCCCTTTATCTGCCATCTTCAAAAATGTCCTTTTGAGATGGTAAAGTAACTAGGTTTCCCAACAAGGAAGAAGTATCTCCCAGACAGGGAATGAGCACTCTGTTGTCAATTCCCACAGACTGCAATCTGTTTAACACACCATCTTCAGTCCTGCTGAGAAGCAGAACAGCTAATCTTAAGGAAAGATTAGCTTTATTGTCACATGTTAATCAAAACATACAGTAAAATGTGTTGTTTGTGTCAAATCAAATCAGTGTTGATTGTGCTGGGCAGCCTGCAAGTGTCACCATGTTTCTGGGTCACAGCTCACCAACCCTAACCAGTATGTCTTTGGAATGTGGAAGGAATGTGGAGCACCTGGAGGAAACTCATGTGGTCAAGGGAAGAATGTACAAACACCTTACAGACAGAAGAGGGAATCAAACCCTGGTTGGTGATCACTGGCACTGTAATAATGTCACACTAACAACTATGTTACCGTGCCACCCACATTTGATATGGCCTTTGTTAAAATAAATTCACTTCAGTTAAATCAAAACATCACAAGTGCAAATTTCAGCTCTCGTCATTGACCACACAGGGGTGTGGTGCAAGAATGTGCTTGGCGTTAGGACTAGAATTGTATTGAGACACAAGGGATCGTTACAAACATCGAACTCTTGCTCTGACTTTCACACTTCTCATCCTCTGTTGAAGAAGTTCTAGACCAGATAATGACTTTGCCCACATATTTTCAGTAGTCTAGATCTAGATTTGATTCTACAAATGTTTATACAGTTGTAAATGTTGTACAATGGAGAACGATACTGAGACATGTGCTGTAGAACATTTAACGCCTTGATCGACCACAGTGGATATGGCTGCTCACATCCTGATTAAGTCACTGCAATGTCCAGGGCATCAAGTAATTCATCTCACAGGAGTGGACAGAAAAGGGACAGAAGTGGATGACTCAATTTGTCATCACAGGAAATAACTCAGGATAAGTTAAGATCAGGAAAGATATGACTTATAACATTTCCCACTTATATAAATTCATAAGTCTACCTTATATAAGTCTGAAGTCCTGCATTGTGGACATTAAAAAAATCAAAATAAACTTTGTTCATAATTTAAAAATCACAGAAATAAACTGAGCAGTGGCTTTTTATTCTTACATGCACAGTTAATGTGTTATGTAGTGTCTTATTACAGTTCTTAACACTAAGAGCAGGGCAGGCACGCATGAGGCCCCCAGGGGTGGTACGCTACTACAATAATTGAGAGGCTTCCACACCCAACCCTTCTCCTCCCTCCCAAATAATGAAAAACCCTATACTGTGGTCCTTCCCCACTGAACCCCCTGTAGTGGATTCACCAAACATCAGTGTGGCCCTCAGCACAAACTAATGTGAAGAATGCAAATTGTAGAGTCCCTCAAAGTGAGCCTGTAGATCACAGAATCAGTTCAGTGTTGAGGTGAGTGAAGTTATCCATGCTTGTTCAGGAGTCTGATGGTTGAAGGGTAATAACTGTTCCTGAACTCATTAGGGGAATGGAGGTGAGAGGGGCAGAAACTTTAAATTCTTTGGCGATACCATACTGGAGGATCTGTGTCCTGAGGTCAGTACATAAATCCCATCACAAAGAAGGCAGGACAGTGCCTCTACTTTCTTAGTAATTTGCATAGATTCAGCTTGTCATCTAGAATTTTGATAAACTAAATAGATGCACAGTGGAGAGCATCTTGACTGGCTACATCGCGGCCTGGTATGGAAACACCAATGGCCAAGAATGGAAAAGTCCACACAGTCTATCATAGGCAAAGCCCTCCCCTCCACTGAGCACATTTGTAAGGAGCATTGCCACAAGAAAGCAGTATCCACTAACCCCCCACCAACCAGGCCATGCTCTCTTCTCGCTACTACCATCAGGCAGGAGGTACAGCAGCCTTAGGTCTGAAACCATGAGCACCAGGAATAATTATTGCCCTTCAGCCAGGGCAGTTAGGGAGGCCCAAGTCTGAATTAAAGGGTTGGCATAATATTTTACAAGCAAACACCTGACTCCCAGCTTGTCACTGCTCCCAGGGTGAGCTGTCAGAAGCACACGTTTATAATTAATGAGACAAATTGACATAGATGCAGTATTCCCAGATGCCCCACTATGAAGCTCACAACCTGGACTTACAGATGTCCCCAGAGTTGCTTGGCAAGTTCCCAGGAGCAGTGCTGATTTACAAGGTCTCCCAGGTGACAGATTTGAGTCTAACCCTGGCAGTATTAACATATAAATAGCATAGCCTCTCAACAGACCATGTAACAACACCCAGAGAAACATATTTTCCACTTTCTCTATTTCAGGCCACACAAGCTACATTACTTAGCTCATTACGATGAAGGCCAAGCTTGATTCACTTCTCAGACGTCATCCACCCCCCATCTCTCCCAGCCCATCAGTTTTCCTACTTCAGACCCTATATCTCAAAGACTGACTGTTGTGATAGATGGATGTAAATTGAGTTTACTTAGCATTCGTTGCGTCTTTTGAGACTAGATCTAGAGGTCAAGGGTTAAGATAGAAAGGTAAATTTTTAAAGTGGAACCTAAGGTGGAACTTGTTCACTCAGAGGGCGGAGAGAGTGTGGAACGAGCTGTCAGCAGAAGTGATGGATGCTGGTTCGATTTCAACATTTGAGAGAGATTTGATTGGAATGTGGATGTGGGGGGTATGGAGGGCTATGATCCAAGTGTAGATCAATGGGAATGAGCAAAATAGCTTGGCACAGACTAGATGGGCTGAGTAGCCTGTTTATGTGCTGAATGATGCTATGACTTCATGAGGCATAAACAATGAGCAATGAGCAATGAATGGTGGAAGCTAAAGTGACCAATGGAGGGAGGGAAGCAGAGACCCAGGAGTAGCCAATGGAACATACTGTGCAAAGATGCAGAAGGGACCATGAGAGAATGCTATTCAGTCAGGTATGCTTGATACATAGATGCCAGAGGAGGGATTTTTTCTCATTGATAAACGACCAGTGAGGACAAATAAACAAAGTGAAGAAAGTATAGGGACTTGGGAGCTTCAATGTGGACAGCAGTAAACAGTAGTCTGGATCTGAGCTGCATCAATCCAAATCGAAGCCTGAAGGTTGATTGGAAGTTCAGAAGTCCAGGCCTGATGGCCAGACCCCAAGTTTGCAAATCTCTGCAAGTCCGCTGGTGAAGTTGGGTCCCATTTGTCTGTAAATTGACGAGTCCGATGGAGGCTGGAGGCCAAAGAAGATGGCCTGTCCTGGAATTAGAGGACTGTGTATGTGGAAGGGAGGGAGGAACAGGACTTGTTTTACACTGCTGCTCTTCCATTTGGGATGTTTTGTTTTGTTGTGTTCTGTGTTGTTTGCAGAACATGGTGGGCGTACTCTGGTGGTGCTGGTAACACTTGTGGGCTGCCCCCAGCACATCCTCAGGTATGTTGGTTGTTAATGCAAATGACGTTTCACTGTATGTTTCAATTTATGTGTAATAAATAAACCTGAATCTGCTTTATAGGCACACTGAACTTGTTCTGAAGCCAAACTACAAATAGTTCCTATGAACTGGTGTGGATGCCAACTGGACCCATACATACAAAACCATGGCTGCCAAAAATACATTTGGTGTGTTCTCTTCTACATTATACTTAACAAATATTGCCAGATTATTGTCTGTCTGTTACCATAAAAGGCAATCACGCCCCAACTCTTTCTTGATTTGGTTCAGCGAAGCTGTACCTGTTATTTTCCCTGTGAAACCAAGAAAATTCCAGTCCAGAGCAAGATGCGAGTTTCTCATCTGTGCAGGCAGCGGGAATCCTAAAACTGTACATCTTTGGACATTTTCAAGCAAAATACTCTCCAAATTTGTCACACTGTTGGCATGAGATTACTCATCTCAGACCACACCCATGATTGACAGGCTGACTGTGTTCCAGCAGAAAAGGTAATGCAGCTGAGAAGTGCATGAGGGTGGGTTATATCTGACAGTCGGGGGGGGGGGGGTCTGTAATGGAGAACTTGTAAAGAGGATGTAAAATCACTGAACATCTGTCAGTCTGTACACTGTCAGGTTTCTCTCTGCCTCATTTCCTTTCTCATCCCGTCGTTTCTCTCTCTCTCTCTCTCTCTCTCTCTGCTTGTTTCCAGACTCTTGGCACCAAGTCTCCTCTGCGTTTTTTTCAGCGACGCAGAGAAAATAATGAAAATCAGCCCCAGATGAAACACAAATTGAGGAAGGAGGAGGGGGCCACAGCAATAATTACAGTAATGGCGAACATCTGCCAGATCCAAAACAACAGCAGCCAGCACCAGTCCTCGCTTGGGGAACAGACAGCTTCAACTGGGAAAGAAAACTCAACGGAAATCACTGCAAAACATTAAAGTCCAAGATTGCTGTTCAGGAATCCCAATAAAAGTTTTAAAACAACTTGCAGTCTATTTAAAAATAGTTACAAGTTTTTATGCAGCTTTGAACAAGTATGAGAGAGTATATTTCATTAGTTGGTTTGAAAAGGATGTTGTTAAAAAAAGGATAGGGTTTTGTACTCTTAATAGCCTCACTCCACTTGTATGTCACTAGGGAATATGTCAATTGATGTAACTCTGACTCAAGTTCAGTGATTTCCTTCACAGATTCCAAAAAATAATCCTGGGTAAATTCCAAAGACTGTTCCCAAGGCAGATCAATGGCCACTCCTTAACGGGGATGAGCTAGGGTTCTTCAACCCAGATCCTGATTCTTGTCAAACCCCTAATGCATTCTACAGAATTTGGAACAGAACTACGTTAAATCTGGATCAAATCTTCAGAACCTGATCAAAGCAGGGGATCTTTCAAGTCCAACAAACATTTACAATCTGAGCTGGATTTGGATCAAACATGGGTCCAATCTTATTTACCATTTTTTTTCTGAATGTGGAGTTAGTCATTCACTCATTGCAGATTACAAGAGATATTTTCATGGAGGCAACACCACTGAAAGAATGGAAAGTTTCAATTAGATAAAACTCCATACGAGTTAAGTGGCTGGCTGTCAAAGTGATGGACCTCAGCACTATGTTCCATATCAGAGTCAGCTTTATTATCATTGACATAGAGCAAAACGCCCTTCAGTCCATGATATTGTGCTGACCTTTTAACCTACTCTAAGATCAGTCTAACCCTTCTCTCCTATATATTCCTCCATCTTTCTATCATACATGTCAAAAATCTAAGAGTTTCAAATACAATTTGTACATATTCCTCCACCACCTGTCAAGGTGTTCCACACACCCACCACTCTCTGTGTAAAAGAACTTGCATCTGACTTTCTCCCTACACTTCCCTCCAGTCACCTTAAAATTATGCCCCTTGTAGTAGCCATTGAAGAAAGTCTCTGGCTGTCCACTCTACCTACGCCACATCATCTTGTACAGCTCTATCAAGACACCTCCCACCCTATGTTGTGAAATGTGCTGTTTTTCAGCAGCAGTACAGTGCAATACATAAAAAATAAAAAGGACTCTACAATTCATTTTCTCAGTATTATTTATTTTTATTATTTGCATTATTCGTCTTCTTTTGCGCATTGGTTGTTTATCTTCGTTTATGTTTTTCATAGATTAAAAAATATTCAATAGATAATTGCATATCTTTATTTTCCTGTAAATGTCTGCAAAATATACATCTCAAGATGGTACATAGTGACATCTATGTACTCTGATAGTAAATTTAGTATGAACTTGAGTTTAAACTAATACAGGTTTCCACACAACAGAGCAACGAAACCCTTTCCCATTATCAAGAATCCTCACCAGTCAGGCCATGCTCTATTCACAATGCTGCCATCAGGAAGGAGGTACAGGAGCCTCAGGATTCACACCAGCAGGTTCAGGAACAGTTATTACCCCTCACCTATCAGACTCTTGTACCAAAGGGGATAACTTCACTTGCCCCCTCACTGACTGTTCCTACAACCAATGGTCTCATGTTCACTGACTCTACATCTCATGCTCTCATTGCTTATTTATTAACATTATTATTTTGATTTTGTTTCCTTTTGTATTTGCACAGTTAGTTGTCTTTTGCACATTGGTTGTTTGTCCATCTTGTGTGCAGTTTTTCATTTATTCCACAGTTTCTTTGTATTTACTGAGAATACTCACTAGAAAATTAATCGCAGGGTAGCATGTGGTAATGCATTTCTACTTTGATAATAAATTTACTTTGAACTTTGAATAAAGGTAATCAAGGTATTGATCAACATAACTGAGAAGCTAGGCAGTGAAGAGGAGAGTGGATTTTTTGAGTTCTATGTTTCAAATAGATTCCCTGCTCTGAAATTCTGCATCAGGGTCAAGATGAGATTAAAAAAATGGGGAAGGTCAGAAATTAAGACAAATCTTGGGCAAAAATTTTGAATGGGAACAATCAGTGTGAGTGTAATTCTTACAAAATTTCAATAATTTTTCTTTCAAAAAAATATACACTTAGGGCCACTTTATTAGTAACCTCCTGTACCTAATAAAGTGACTGTGGAATGTACATTCATCCTCTTCTGCTGCTGCAGCCTGTCTACGTAAAGGTTTGACGTGTGGTGCAGTTCAGAGACGCTCTTCTGCACGCCACTGCTGTAATGTCTGGTTATTTGAGTTTCTGTTGCCTTCCTGTCAGCTTGAACTAGTTTGGCTATTCTCCTCTGACCTCTCTCATTAAGGCAATGGATTTTTTAAAAAAAGTTTTCACACCATTCCCTGCAAACTCTAGAGATTGTTGTATGTGAAAATCCCAGGAGATCAGCAGCTTCTGAGATACTCAAACCACCCTGTCTGGCACCAATAGCTATTGCATGTCAAAGTCACTTAGATCACATTTCTGCCCTATTCTGATGTTTGGTTTGAGCCACAACGGAACCTCCTGACCATGTCTGCATGCTTTTATGCAATGAGTTGCTGCCACATGATTGGCTGAATAGATATTTGGATTAATGAGGTGGACAGGTGGACCTAACAAAGTGGCCACTGAGTGTACATTTGGTACAAGAAATAGAAAAAGAATGCACGGCTTTCTTTATATTTATAGCGTCATCAGTCCATGCATTCATAGTGTTATCACGTATATACATTTGTAGTGAGAATACATTCTGTGTACAAGGCACCACTGCTACTCATGTGGTCTCACTGAACAATACAAACGTCAGGTTTTTGAAGACACGGGACTGCAGATGCTGGAATCCGGAACAACACACAAAGTGCTGGAGGAGTTCAGCCGCAGCATCTGTAGAGGGAAATGGACAGTCGACATTTCCGGTTGGGGCCTAGATGAAGTGTCTCGACCCACTGAGCTCCTCCAACAGTTTCAGCTTCAAATGCTTCAGAGGCTTTTTACACAGGGTTCAGGCCTCAATGCCTGGCATGCAAACACCAATGCCCAGGAATATGGAAATAGCTAAAAAAAAAAATTGGTGCGTACAACCATGCTCATCTCAGATAACACCCTCCCCATCACTGAGCACATTTACAGGGAATGCTGCCACAAGAAAGCAGGAGATACAGGAGCCTTAGTCCCACATCACCAGGTTAAGGAACAGTTATTACTCTTCAAGCATCAGGCTCCTGAACCAGCGTGGATAACTTCACTCAAGTCAACTCTGAATTGATTCCACAATCAACAGACTCATTTTCAAGAACTCTACAACTAATGCTTTCAGTATTATTTTTTTATTTGCACAATTTGTCTTCATTTGCACATTGGATGTGATTTTTCCTGTACATTTTTTTCATAAAATTCCATTTCTTTATTCCAGTAAATGCCTGCAAGAAAATGAATCTCAATGTAGTATATGGTAATACATATATACTTTAGTGATAAATTACTTTGAACTTCAATGTGTAATGGTGACAGAACCTTAGATTATAGTCCTTAGACCCTCAACAATCTTTATCGATACACCATAGAGAGAATCCTATCTGGATACATCATGGCTTGGAACAGCAACTGCTCTGCCCAGTATCACAAGAAACTGCAGAAAGTTGTGGACACAGCCCACCTCATCATGTAAACCAGTCTCCTCTTCATGGAGTCAGTCTATACTTCTCACTGCCTTGGGTAAAGCAGCCAGTATAATCAAAAACCCCACCCAACATTCTCTCTTCTCCCCTCTCCCATTGGGCAGAAGATACAAAAGCTTGAAAACACATTTTGCAGGCTCAGACAGATTCTATCTCACTGTTATAAGACTATTAAATGATTTCCTAGTTCAACATTCAAGTTCAAATTAAATTTATTATCAAAGTACATATATGTTACCATATACAACCCTGAGATTTATTTCCTTGCGGGCATACTCAGTAAATCCAAGAAACACAATAAAATCAATGAAAGACCACACCCAACAGGATGGACAAACAACCTATATACCAAAAACAACAATCTGTGAAAATACAAGAGAGAAATAATAATAATCAATAAATATTGAGAACATGAGCTGAAGAGTCCTTGAAAGTGAGTGTCTAACATTAAGATCTAGCAGCATTTAGCATCTAGCAGTCTCAGAATACATCTAACATATGAGAAGTGTTTGATGGCTCTGTGCCTAAACTCACTGGAATTTATCAAAATGAGGGGGATCTCATTGGATCCTACCAAATACTAAAAGGCTTGGATAGAGTAACATGCAGAGGACATTTCCAGTCGTAGGAGAATTTAGGTTCAGAGAGCACAGCCTCAGAATAGAAGAACGTCCATTTAAAACAGAGGTGAAAAGGAACTTCTTTAGCCAGAGGGTGGTGAATCCGTGGAGCTTATTCCACAGCCAGCTGTGAAAGCCAGGTCTTTTGGTACATTTAAAGCAGAGGTTGAAAGTTTCTTGATTGGCAAGGGCGAAGGTTAAGGGGAGAAGGCAGGAGAATAGGGTTGAGAAGGAAAATAAATCAGCCATGATCAAATAGCAGAGCAGGCTCGATGGGCTGAATGGCCTAATTATACTCCTGTGTCTTATTATTTCATGTATTCTTAGGAACAGCCCATGAATCAGAGAATCTTGTTCCATAGATGCTAAGGTTGAACCTCAACAAAAGATGCACCCTTTGCCAGACTTTCTTTGCAAATATGTGGTCCACAAAGAGGTGGGCGATGGCCTCATCTAGACTGCAGCTGTCTTGAAAGCAGCAACAACGTTGAAGCTGTGTTAGTAGGATTTGTAGTTACACAAAGGAGCATAACACTGCCTCCTCCCCGCAACCTTTGACGCCCTGACTAATCAAGAAATTATCAGCCTCTGCTTTAATATACCCAATGACTCTGCCTACACAGCTGTCTGTGGCAATGAATTCCACAGATTCACCACCATTTGGCTAATGAATTTCCTTCTTGTCTCTATTCTAAAGGGACAGTCTTGTACTTTGAGGCTGTGCCTGCTGGTCCTAGTCTCCCCCACAATTTGAAACATTCTGTCCACATCGACGCTTATAGACCTTTCGATAGTCAATAGATTTCAGTGAGATTCTCCCTCATTCTCCTAAAGTTTGTGGCCAGATCACAGCGTTCACACTGCATTCAGCTCCAGTCACCAAGGAAGTATGCCAGCACTTGGAAGCCTTGAGGTTTATGGACTTTATAACCTCCTTTTGTGCTTTTGGAGGGAAGTGATGTTGAGTCAGTTTGGATATTGAATTGTCAACAAGACCTCAGTAAACAGTCTAGGAAAGGTAGAGGTTAGCACAGTCTGTAAGAACGGGGTTCAATCCCCACCACTGCCTGTAGGAGTGAGCATGTCCTCCCCGACTGCGTGGGTTTACTCCAGGTGCCCTGGTTTCCTCCCACGTTCCACAGAAGTACGGACTAGGATTGGATTGAAGGCACTGGGCGCACAAATACCTCTTATCATTTTATACACCAGGGATTACATCCTGGATCTAGTGGAACTGGGTGCCTGATAAGCCACTAGACAGCTTATTGCTCCCCTAAATTAACTGTTGAGCGCAAATAAATAAACCAATAAGCTTTAATTGAAATAAACTCATTCTGCTTCTCTGCCATCAGCAATTGGAATCCTACCATGACAGCGAGATTTAATGGCTGTCTTTGTAAAGGCACTCGAGTGGTCTTTAAGGAGAGTGTAATTAGAACCTGAGTGCCTGCACTTTGTCCCGATAACAAAACTTTCTCAAAATCAGTCTTTTGTGACTCCGTCAGTGCTGTTGCTCGTCTAGCTACATGGCTTTAACCCTAGGAACTGTTAACCCATCGCAGATGGATTGGAGACAGACAAAAAATAAACCGGGATCACATAAACAGGAACATCGGAGAAAACACTGGAATTTTAAAATTTTGAGAATGGAAAATTGTTCAAACCAACCCAAGCTGGTTTTTTTCCCCCCAAAAATTGCTTTCTTCCTGCCCGCGGTGGGTTCTGGTTGTAGCAGTTCGGGGGTCTCGCAGTTGGCGACTCCTTCCTTTCACATTACCGTTGCATTCGGGTAGCCTGACTGACCCTCGGCTCCAATGACTTCCGAGAAATTCTGCTGGGAATTTCGAACACATTCCCGGGCTGACAGACTCGATGAAGAGCGCTATTTGCATTAACTCGCCGCGCGTCAGAGGATTTTTTTTTGCTAAGCTTTCCCCGCATCATTTCAGACCCTTTGAAACTTTTTTTCAATCGCGATATTAAGACAGCAAAATATGCATTTTATATAACGACCAATTTTGCACTCCGCGAAGAGCTGTTTAAACAGATCTATCGGCCAACTTAGACAAAAGATAACAGTTCAAATGGTTGGGGATCTGGGTGCTGTTAGTAACAAGATGATGGTTTGCAACTTTCTTACTTTTTAAGGCAACACATCAAAATCACTACCGCACAATATTAACAACAAATATCAAAGTTGTTGCAAAGAAATTATAAAAATGAAAATATATCAAACTGTTTCAAAATAAACGGTACTTTAAAACCTCCATGACTTACATTAAAAGTTGACTTCTCGGCTGTAGCAGTCAATTCCTCCTCCAGCTCCAAGTGAGTTGCGGGATTCTTATTCTGAGCAGCCAATGGTGAGATCGCTAAGGGACTCTCTCCAAATTGCCACATCTGGAACAAACGTCCGACGAATCAGCAGAAACCGGGGTGGGCTGCGTACAATTCTAATGCAACGTTCCAGAATCCTGCCTTTTAAATACATCTTCCTGTCCAAAAAAAATATTGACTAAAGTAAGCAAGTTCACGTTGGGGTATAAACGCAAGAGATTCTGCAGATGCTGGAAATCTTGAGCAGCACACCCAAAATGCTGGAGAAACTCAGCAGGTCAGTCTGCATCTGTGAAGAAGAATAACAATCAATGTGTCCTGATGAAGGGCCGAGGCCAGAAACGTCTAATGTTTATTCCCCTCCATAGATGCTGTTTGACCTGCTGAGCTCCTCCAGCGTTTTATGTGTGCTGCTCACTTCAGGGTACGCCAGGCAGCATGGAAACACACTGCTCAGCCAAGGCCATCTGTCCATATTTACCATTTTTTGCATTTATTCTTATTTAGAGTTTCAGGGTGGGAACAAGCCCTTTTGGCACAATGAGCCCACATGGGTGTAGAGTCACGCCCATGTGTCCAATTAACCTACTAGCTTGGTTGAGTGAACTCGACCTTCTTTCCTTGGAGCAACAGAGGATGAGAGGTGACCTGATAAGATGATGAGAGGCATTGATTGTGTGGATAGTCAGAGGCTTTTTCCCAGGGCTGAAATGGCTAGCACAAGAAGGCACAGTTTTAAGGTGCTTAGAAGGAGGTACAGAGGAGATGTCTGGGGTTATTTTTTTTTTTACACAGAGAGTGGTGAGTGCGTGGAATGGGCTGCTGGTGACAGTGGTGGAGGTGGATACAATAGGGTCTTTTATGAGGCTCCTGGACAGGGACATGGAGCTCAGAAAAATAGAGGGCTATGGGTAACCCTAGGTAATTTCTCAGGTAAGGACATGTTCAGCACAGCTTTGTGGACCGAAGGGCTTGTAATATGCTGTAGATATTCTGTTTCTAACTGGTCCATCTTTGGGATGTGGGAGGAAACTGAAGCAGTGGTCGTGGAGAGAATGTCCTTACAGAGAGTGGCAGGAATTGAATACAAGCTGTAATGACGTTATGCTAACCACTGTACTACCATGCTACCCTTTATTCTCATCAAGTCCACTCAGATTCCATCACTCGCCTAGACACCTGGGACAATTTACTATGGCCAATGAACCTGCCAGTTAGCATATTTTTGGGGTGAAGGAATCCTACCTGGCTATAGGTTGAAGATGCACACTCCATACAGTCAACACCAGAGGTCAGGGATGAACTTGGGTCACTAACACTGCGAGGCAGGGGCTCTACCAGCTGGATCTCTGTGCCGTCTGTTCAAGTCCAGAAATCCGGGCCCAAAGGTCAAACTCATGATTAACATGTCCTGGGGTGGATACCCAGAATCTGGCAAAGTCCGAGGGCAAAACTGAAGGTTGAAGTCCAGAGCTCAGAGAGTCTGGACATGGGAAATCTGAAAGTGGAAGATCGAAGCCAACAAATCCGGAGGTAGAGGTTCGAATGTCGAGCCTGTGACTGGAGGCCCCAGAGGAGTGAAAAAGATCAGCTGGTTGAGTGGTATCACAACAATGACCTTGCACTCAACATCAGAAAAACCAAGGAATTCATAGTGGACTTCAGGAAGGGGAAGTCGAGAGAACACACACCAATCAAAGGAGCAGCAGTGAAAAGGGTGAGCAGCTGCAGGTTCCTGGGTGTCAACATCTCTGAAGGTCTAACCTGGTCCCAACATATGAGGGCTGATTGATAAGTTCATGGCCTACGGTAGAAGGAGTCAATTTTAGAAAACCTAGCACATTTATTTTTCAACAATTAGTCCCCTCCTACATTTACACACTTAGTCCAGCGGTCGTGGAGCTTGGATCTTGGACCTCCAGAAAGTGTCCACAGCAGAGGTGATTGATAACTTTCTGCATTATCACTCAAAGAGTTGACCTGCATGTGCATGTAACGAGAGCTGTATAACTCATCTCCTTCTACCTCAGGCCACAAACATATCAACCACCCATCTGTGGACACTTTCTGGAGGTCCGCAGTGGTCGTGGAGATCCATATGCTCCACGACCACTGGACTAAGTGTGTAAATGTTGAAAAATGAGTGTGCTAGGTTTTCTAACATTGACTCCTTCTACCTTAGGACACAAACATATCAATCACCCCTCGTATTGATGCAATTATGAAGAAGGCATGCTAGTGGCTAAATTTCATTAGGAGTCCGAGGAGATTTGGTACGTCACCATTGGCTCTAGCAAATTTCTACAGATGTAACATGAGGAACGTTCTAATTGGTTGCATCACCATCTGGTATGGGAGGGGGTACTGCACAGAAGCAGAAAAAGCTGCAGCAGATTGCAATCTCAGTTAGCTCCATTGCTAGCCTCCCCACAATCAAGGACATCTTCAATAGACAATGCTTCAAGATGGCATCCATCATTAAGGATCTCACTATTCAGGCCATGCTTTCTTCTTATTCCATCAGGGAGGAGGTACAAGAACCTGAAGACAAATACTCAATGTTTTAGTAATAGCTTCTTCTCCTCTGCCATCAGATCTCTGAATGGTCCTTGAACCCCAGGACCTGTTCAAAGAAAAACATCACACGCAAAAAAAACCAAATCATGAAAATGGCAAAAAAAAAGAGCAAAAACCACAGGATATAAAACACAAAATAACCCGGGCATATTCAATTCAGGTCAATCTAGCACTGTGTTGTTTGTTATCCACAAGCCACCCCAATCAAAATAACCCAAAATAGCAGCAAAAAAGGAGTGACCAGAAACAAATTGTAACGTGAACTAGAGAGTCCAATCCACAAACGGCATCGATTAAAACTTGCCCAAGACCCATGAGTCCAGCACAATCCTCCAGCAGAACAGAGCAAGAGGGAGAGAGACCATTCTAAAGCAGCGAGTGAGAGGCTGGTAGACAGTGCTGAACACTTGCTCACCATCTGCTCTCACCTTGATGATTTAAATCTTCCTTGAGGCTTTAATTGGCAACATTGAGAAGAAATGGAATTAATCAGGGCTTACGCCCCATCTCCAGGCTTCTTGGTCCGAGGCTGCACACTTTGCTTGAACTCCCTCAGTGAATACCTCTGAGACAGCAAAGTGCCAGATTGCTTAATTGGTCTAAAACTACACCACCAAAATGTAGATCAAGGGCTCCAACAGTAGCAGAACCACATTTAAAAGAAAAAGAAGATGTAAAAGAAGTAGTTCAGTGAATCTTCTGGAGGATGTTGCCCTTGGATTGTGTAATCCACTGGCATCATCTTCTTCCGGAAATCTGCCAATCATGTATCAGCAGTTCAATGCATAAAAGCACGCAGACATGGTCAAGAGGTTCAGTTATTCAGACCAAACATCAGAATGGGGAAGAAACGTGATCTAAGCTGTTTTGACCATGAATAACTGTTAGTGCCACACAGTGGTTTGAGTATCTCAGCACCTACAGGTCTCCTGGGATTTTCACACATAACAGACTCTGGAGCAGGGGTTCCCAACCTGGGGTGCCAGCACCCCCAGGGGGTGCGAGATGGAATTTCAGGAGGTGCGACAAGAGTGGCTTGTGTGCTTGAGTGACAAGTCACGAGTCATCACTCAGCCAGCTGCCAGTGTGCCTTGAGAAGTGGTAGTAACATTTGTCCCAAGCACACTCCAGTCTCCCGCTGCCCGAGTCGAGAGAGACGTAAACTCACTCCAGTCTCCCGCTGCCCGAGTTGAGAGAGACGTAAACTCACTCCAGTCTCCCGCTGCCCGAGTCAGCATTGAGGATTCTCATCAGTGTTACCTGGGAGTTACACCTCAGAGTTGAGGAGTCTCATCAATTTACTGTTAACAATTTTTTCTGAATAAATTAGAATCTAATTGCTCAATTTATATTTGCATTTTATGCACTGAGTTAAAAGCTTGTTTTTTTTTAAAGT
Source organism: Hemitrygon akajei (assembly GCF_048418815.1). Taxonomy (NCBI): domain Eukaryota; kingdom Metazoa; phylum Chordata; class Chondrichthyes; order Myliobatiformes; family Dasyatidae; genus Hemitrygon; species Hemitrygon akajei. The sequence continues at coordinate 63,775,527 of NC_133139.1, read as the reverse complement.
TAATTTTGTTCACCTGCAGTATTGTATGTGGTTCAAAAATTAGAAATTAGACTTCTTCATCTTCAAAAGTGATATTACTTTTGTAGGGGGTGCGAACGTTAATCAAACATTTCCTAGGGGTGTGGGGCATAGAAAAGGTTGGGAACCACTGCTCTAGAGTTTACAGAAAATGGAGTAAAAAACCAATGAGCAGCAGTTCTGTGGGTCCCTGAGAGAAGTCCTTGTTAATGAGAGAGGTCAGAGGAGAATCGCCAGACTGTTTCAAGCCAACAGGAAGGTGGCAGTAACTCACGCATTACAACAGTGGTGAGCAGAAGAGCATTTCTGAATGCACAACACATTGAACCTTGAAGTGGATGGGCTCCAGAAGCAGAAGACCACAAACATACACTCAATGGCCACTTTATTAAGTTTAGGAGATACCTGATAAAATGCCACAGAGTCTCTACCTTGACTATAATCAATAATTGCACTCCCTGAACTCTCTGAAATGGAAACACCAAGTGTTACAGACCTCAGAGAGAAGTTCCTCCTCATTTCCCTCTTAACTGGGTGGTGGCCCTTATCTTGAAACTGTCTCCTGGTTCCAGATACTCACCCTCCGTCAGGAAAACACCTTCTGAACTTCCTCCTGTAAATCCACCTCAATACCTATAATGCTTCAATAAGATCACCTCTCATCTTTCAAAATTCAAAAGAAAGCACAAAAGTTGAAGAGCAAAGTCAGCAAGTCCAAAAGGCAAGGCCTGAAGGTCAAGCCTGTGAGTTTGGGCCCGGGATTGGAGGTTGGATTCTGAGAGTCTGGGTCCGAGGACAGGAGACCTGGAGGAGGTCTGTCTAGGGATCAGAAGCCTGTCTGTCTGTGTGTGAGGATGTGGGTGGGTGGAATGGTGAGAAAAGGGATTGTTCTGTTGATATTGACTTGTTTTGTTTGTTCTTGTTCTTGCTGCTGTTTGTGTTGTTCTGCTGAACATGGTGAGCATGTTACATTGGTGCTGGAATGGGTAGTGACATTCGCAGGTTCTTTGGGTGTGCCAGTTGCTAACACACATAAAGCATTTAACTGTACATTTTGATGTATAGTAATGTAAAAAATTAATCTGAATACCAGCTCAACCTTCTTTCATTCTACAACAGCTTCTATTGTGTAATAAAACTAATGAATCTTCTTGATACAATGTGCAATGCATGTATTTCTCCTTAAATGTGAGATTAAAAAGTTTCCACATGTAGTCTCACAAAGTACCTTGTAAGTTTAATCATAACTTTCCTACCTTTATACTCACACCATTGCAATAAGTCAACATTGTTCAATGTCCAATGCAAGTACCTCTCCTTAAACATGAGATTGAAACTGTTCCAGATGTATGTGGTCTTACAAGTGCCCTGTAACTTTTATTATAACTTTCCTACATTTATACTCACACCATTGCAATAAGCCAACGTTCTATTAACCTTAATATCTTGCTGTATCTGCATGCCAGTCTTTTGTTCATGTATTCGAAACACCAAATTCACTTAGAACGTAACATTTTGTAGCCTTCCTCCACTTAAGTTAAAATAATTTGTTTTTCACTCATGCTTCCAGCGCTGAAAACTTCATGTTTTAAGACTCCAAATCAGGTTTATTATTACTGACTTGGATGATGTGAAATTTGTTATTTTGCAGCAGCAGTACAGTGCAAAGGCAAAACATTGCTATAAATTACCAAAGTAAATAAATTGTGCAAAGTAAAAAGAAAAAATGAGGTAACATTCAGGAGTTCATAAACTGTTCGGAAATTGGATGGCAGAGAAAAGAAGCTGTTCCTGAATCATTAAGTGTATGCCTTCAAGCTCCTGTACCTCCTCCCTGATGGTGATAATGAGAGGAGGCATGTCCCAGTTGGTGAGAGTTATTAGTGATGGACGGCACCTTCTCGAAGCATCACTTCTTGATGGTATCCCCTATTGTGGGGAGTGTTGTGCCCATGGTGGAGCTAGCTGAGTCTAAACCCTCTGAAGCCTCTTGCATTGAAGACTCATACCAGGCTGTGATGCAAGCGGTCAAAATATTGTACATCCATAGAAACTTGTACGAGTCTCAGGTGGCATACCAAATCTCCTCAAACTCCCAACAACGTCGAGCTGCTGGCATGCCTTCTTTGTGATAGTATCCTTCAATATACCATATTATGCCTTGCCTATCAACTTCTTGCTCTGGTTGTGGGAGAAAAAGATAGAGGGGATGGGAGATGCTAGTTTTTGGCTGGGTAGTGTTTGGCCAGGGGCAATGATGACGTAATACATGCAATGCCTTGTCACTGACGGCTGGCTGTAGATGAACAAGTGTTACGTACCCGTGACACGTGACAGTGGTACCCTTGTCACGTGACTGGGGTTGAAGTTATACTGGACTTGAGGTAATGGTCTTGTGATGGTGGAGTGATGTCATTTTCCCGCCAGTAGAGGTCATGTGACAGGTTTTTTTTTACAGGGTATACAGGTGGGGCAGTTCGTGGCGGGATTTGCCAAGCTGACTTCATGTCCCTGCGTGATTTAATGTGATGACGCAGTTTAGTTAAAAAATGAAGTTTTATATAATGCCTAAAGTTTAAAAGGTCATTGCCAACAGTTTCTTTGCTGGTGGAGAGTGAAGATAAGAATTTGGAAGTTAAAAATCGAGGAGAATCGATTTTTGACGGTGGATTGGTTTCGACCTTATTTGATCCTCACTCGGAAGGATTTCGTTGACTGTTCTCGTGTTAATCTCCGCTGGGATAGCGGGAGATTGAGAATAGTGTGGAAGGAAGGTCAGTGCCTTTAAGCCGTTATATTCCATAAAATTCTTCGTGGGAAAGTTCGACGCCGGGGAGATCGAAGGACAACGACGTGGAAGAGAATTTAAATCGCTTTAAAAAGTCTCTCCTTTTAAATGGACTGTGAGCTTTTGAACTTTCGGCATACCGCTTTAAAGAACTGTTTTTTTTTCAATACCACTTTAAGAACTGTTTGAACTGCAACGCTGTTAAGAACTGTGAATCTGCCGCACAGCAGCTGAATTCCGGTTAAGCTAATGTTTGTTTACTTTTGGGGGGTTTGTTTTCAGTGTTTAATAAACGTGTTATTTGTTATAAAAACCTTGTCTAACTCATATATATTTATTGTTGCCTGAATACGTAACACAAGAAATAATGCTTAAAAAAGCACAGCAATGTTTACAGCACAAATTAAACATAGCTATCTTGGATGTGTCAACATACTACCCAGCTCAAATTTTGCAGGACTAAACCAGGTTGTTTAGAAATACTCCCAGCGCTTTACAGAACACAGGTTGCTCATTGTAGGGTAGGCTGAGTTCAGAATTAGGCTTTCTTGGAAAATGCAAAGCAACATCTCTCCAGGATTATACTTGGGACAGGTTACTCAGTTGACAAGAAAATGAAGGGGTGATAATAGTTGGAACTCACGATCATGATGACCATTTAGCCAGGAATGATCCAGAATGGCAAGCACGTAAACTTCACTCAAACAAAGCAAAGCAAGAGACATTTCAAAACAACATTCTTGCCACCTACACAAGCTGAAAGAATGTAGAGGCATTGTTTCTGATGCATCATCGACTGAGACTACTAAAGTGGAAGCAGAAACTTCCGTGGGAAGCAAAATAATTACGTTCATAGTAAACTTATTATCAAAGTACATATATGTAAACATATACAACCCTGAAATTCAATGAAAGACTGCACAAAAAAGGGCAGACAACCATACGCAAAAGACAAAAAGCTGCAAATACAAAAAGAAAAAAAGAAATAATAATTCTGTAAAGTTCTAATGTTCTAATAATTATTTTTTAAACATATAAACATGAACTTGGGACTGGATAAGCACAGAACATTAAACAAAAAGGAAGGTGCAATTGAACAGCTAATAAAATACAAAATAGAGCAGCAGGGTACAATACAACCGATGGATGAATATGAAACACGTAAGCATCAGGGATATCAGCAAAGAAATAGATCATAGTGCGATAAAGGGAAAACTTTTGACAGAATTTACTTAAAGGCTTAAGAAAATGTGCCAAACAGAGCCCAATAGTAAAAATACAACAAATGCAATAAACATTTTCATTATACCCATATTAATGCATTCTTTTGGCATAATATCTTGGTCTGAAACCAATCTGGAAAATTTAGAAAGAAAAATGAGAACTGAAATTACAGGTTTTAGAAAACACTGTGTACACTCAAACGCACTTGGATTAACAATACCTAGGAAAGAAGGAGGAAGAGGAATTACAGACTTTAAAAAATTTACAGACTGGTCAGATCAGATTTCTGAGGATATATTTTCGTCAATGAAAACAGGATTCAGCACTCCACGTGAGCATATGCAACTCTAAGTATACATGACTAAACTTAAATAAAAGTACAACCCAGAGGCATGATGAAATTATCACTATAGATGAAGAGGTTAACCAGTGGAAGAGCACGACTCCTCATGGAAGACATCCTCATGGTCTGAGCAGACTAGATGTCGACAAGGAAGCCTCGAGCACCTGATCTCAGAGTTGGAGACGCTTCCCAGAAATGGAAGGGTTCCTTGTGGCAATACAGGACCAGGTGATTAACAGAGCAAAATAAATCAAAACTACATAATAGAAGACCAACAAGACGATAAATGCAGGATATACCAAGTGAAGCCAGAAACTTTCCAACACATTACAGGATCCTGCAGCAGTTTAACTCAATCTGATTACTTACACAGGCACAGTTAAGTGGCAAACATCACTCACTAAAATCTTGCTTTACAATACAAACTTATAAAGGACACCATAGCTTACTATATGTACAAGTCTACCATATGTCCAGTTTTAGAGTCAGAGTCCTATAAATTATGACATATTTGTTGTTACAGACAAGTCAATCCATAATGGATTGATTATGGATATAATATTACAGGATAAACATGTAGGATCAACTTACTTAAAAGATATACCCATAAACATACAGAAATCAATCAGTGACAAGCACCAGAAATATGTTGAATTAAAAGAGGAAATTGAAAGACTATGGAACATGATCAGGGTATACGTTGTCCCAATAGTAGTATCTACAATTGGTATCATCTCAAAGTCACTACACAATAGCATTAAACCATTAAGCCTATGCAGCAATATTTATGTAAATCTCCAGAAAACTACAATACTAAACACCACCAGAATAGTTTGAAAGTTCGTAGCAATTGAGAAATTAGTGCACTTGGTTATGCCTGTACCCCAGATTTTACCAGCTGGAGCTGAGAATTTTTTTTTTAAATAATTGGAAAGGGTACAGAGGAGATTTACCAGAATGCTGCCTGGTTTAGAGAGTATGGATTATGATCAGAGATTAACGGAGCTAGGGCTTTACTCTCTGGAGAGGAGGATGAGGTATACAAGATATTAAGAGGAATAGATAGAGTGGACAGCCAACACCTCTTCCCCAGGGCACCACTGCTCAATACAAGAGGATATGGCTTTAAGGTAAGGGGTGGGAAGTTCAAGGGGGATATTAAAGGAAGGTTTTTTTACTCAGAGAGTATTTGGTGCACGGAACACACTGCCTGAGTCAGTGGTGGAGGTAGATAAACTAGTGAAATTTAAGAGACTACTAGACAGGTATATGGAGGAATTTAATGTAGGAGGTTATATGGGAGGCAGGGTTTAAGGGTCAGCACAACATTGTGGGCCAAAGAGCCTGTACTGTGCTGTATTGTTCTATGTTCTAATAAATAAATTAGCAATAAATATTTTGATTTTAAAATAAAAGTCCTTGAAAGAGTCTTTAGGTTGTGAGGACAGTTCAGTGATGGAGCAAGTGAAGTTGAGTGAAGTTATCCCCTCAGTTCAAGAACCTGATGGCTGAGGGGCAATAACTATTCCTGAACCTAGTGCTGTGGGTCCTGAGACACCTGTAGCTTCTTCCTGATGGCAGCAGTGAGAAGAGAGAATGACCTGGGTGGTGGGGTTCCAGATGATGGATACTTCCTTCCTGCGACAGCGCTCTGTGTAGATGTGCTCAGTGGTGGGGAGGGTTTTACCCATGACGGACTGAGCTGTATGCACTGCTTCTTGTAGGATTTTTAGTTCGAGGGCATTGGAGTTTACATTCAAGGGCACTGTGATGCAGCCAGTCAATATACACACCACCACATATCTATAGAAGTTTTGCAAACTTTTAGATGTCATGCCGAATCTTCACAAACTTCTAAGGAAGTAGAGGCACTACCATGCTTTCTTTGTAATAGCACTTAGGTGCTGGGCCCAGGACATGTCCTCTGAAATGATAACACTGAGGAATTTAAAGTTGCTGACCCTCTCCACTTCTGGCACCCCAGTGAGGACTGGCTCATGGACCACCGATCTCATCCTCCTGAAGTCAGTACTCAGCTCCTTGGTTTTGCTGACATTGAGTAACGGATTGTTTCTGTGGCACCACTCAGCCAGATTTTCAATCTCCCTCCTATATGCTGATTCAGCCAATGACGGTGGCATTGTTGGCAAACTTAAATATGGTATTGGTCCTGTGTTTAGCCACATAGTCAGAAGTATAAAGCAAATAAAGTAGATGGCAAAGCACACAGCCTTGTAGTGCATTTAGACAATAGGTTCAGGAGTAGGCCATTTGGCCCCTTGAGCCAGCACGGCCATTCAATGTGATCATGGCTGATCATCCACAATCAGTTCCCCGTTACTGCCTTCTCCCTATATCCCTTGACTCCGCTATCTTTAAGAGCTCTATCTAACTCTTTCTTGAAAGTATCCAGAGAATTGGCCCCCACTGAGGTAGAGCATTCCATAGATGCACAACTCTGAGTGAAAAAGTTTTTCCTCAACTCTGTTCTAAATGGCCTACCCCTTATTCTTAAACTGTGGCCTCTGGTTCTGGACTCCCCCAACATCGGGAGCATGTTTCCTGCCTCCAGTGTGTCCAATCCCTTAATAATCTTATATGTTTCAATCAGATCCCCTCTCATTCTTCTAAATTCCAGTGTATACAAGCCCAGTCGCTCCAATCTTTCAACATATGACAGTCCCGCCATCCCAGGAATCAACCTCGTGAACCTACGCTGCACTCCCTCAATAGCAAGAATGTCCTTCCTCAAAGTTGGAGACCAAAACTGAACACAGTACTCCAGGTGTGGTCTCACCAGGGCCCTGTACGACTGCAGAAGGACCTCTTTGCTCCTATACTCAACTCCCCTTGTTATGAAGGCCAACATGCCATTAGCTTTCTTCACTGCCTGCTGTACCTGCATGCTTACTTTTAGTGACTGATGAACAAGGACACCTAGATCTCGTTGTATTTTCCCTTTTCCTAACTTGACACTATTCAGATAGTAATCTGCCTTCCTGTTCTTGACACCAAAGTGGATAACCTCACATTTATCCACATTAAACTGCATCTGCCATGCATCTGCCCACTCACACATCCTGTCCAAGTCACCCTGCATTCTCCTAACATCCTCCTTATATTTCACACTGCCACCCAGCTTTGTGTCATCTGCAAATTTGCTAATGTTACTTTTAATCCCTTAATCTAAATCATTAATGTATATTGTAAATAGCTGCGGTCCCAGCAGCGAGCATTGTGGTACCCCACTAGTCACTGCCTGCCATTCTGAAAAGGACCTGTTAATCCCTACTCTTTGTTTCCTGTCTGCCAACCAATTTTCTATCCATGTTGGTACCCTACCCCCAATACCACGTGCTCTAATTTTGCCCACTAATCTCCCATGTGGGACCTTATCAAAGGCTTTCTGAAAGTCCAGGTACCCTACATCCACTGGCTCTCCCTTGTCCATTTTCATAGTTACATCCTCAAAAAATTCCAGAAGATCAGTCAAGCATGATTTCCCCTTCGTAAATCCATGCTGACTCTGTTATTGATCCTGTTATTGCTATCCAAATGTGCCATTATTTCATCTTTTATAATTGACTCCAGCATCTTCCCCACCACTGATGTCAGGCTAACTGGTCTATAATTTCCTGTTTTCTCTCTCCTTCCTTTCTTAAAAAGTGGGATAACATTAGCTATCCTCCAATCCTCAGGAACTGATCCTGAATCTATAGAACATTGGAAAATGATTACCAATGTGTCTACAATTTCTAGAGCCACCTCCTTAAGTACCCTGGGATGCAGACCATCAGGCCCTGGGGATTTATCAGCCTTCAGTCCCATCAGTCTACCCAACACCATTTTCTGCCTAATGTGAATTTCCTTCAGCTCCTCCGTTACCCCAGGTCCTCTGGCCACTATTACATCTGAGAGATTGCCTGTGTCTTCCCTTGTGAAGACAGATCCAAAGTACCCATTCAACTTGTCTGCCATTTCCTTGTTCCCCATAATAAATTCACCTGTTTCTGCCTTCAAGGGCCCAACTTTGGTCTTAACTTATTTTTTCCTCTTTACATACCTAAAGCAGCTTTTATATTCTTGGCTAGCTTACCTTCGAACCTCATCTTTTCTCCCCATATTGCCTTTTTAGTAATCTTCTGTTGCTCTTTAAAAGTTTCCCAATCCTCTGGCTTCCCACTCATCTTTGCTATGTTATACTTCTCTTTTATTTTTATACTGTCCTTGACTTCCCTTGTCAGCCACGGTCGCCCCCCTACTCCCCTGAGAATCTTTCTTCCTCTTTGGAATGAACTGATCCTGCACCTTCTGAGTTATTTGTGCTGATGGAGATCTTGGTGGAGATATTGTTGTCAATCGAACTGACTGGAGTCTGTAAGTGAGGAAACAGAGGATCCAATTGCACAAGGAGGCACTGAGGCCAAGGTCATGAAGCTTATTCATTGGTTTTGAGGGGATGCTAGAATTGAATGCTGAGCTGTAGTCGATAAAGAAGATCCTGATGTAGATAGATAGATAGATACTTTATTCATCCCCATGGGGAAATTCAACTTTTTTTCCAATGTCCCATACACTTGTTGTAGCAAAACTAATTACATACAATACTTAACTCAGTAAAAAAAATATGATATGCATCTAAATCACTATCTCAAAAAGCATTAATAATAGCTTTTAAAAAGTTCTTAAGTCCTGGCGGTAGAATTGTAAAGCCTAATGGCATTGGGGAGTATTGACCTCTTCATCCTGTCTGAGGAGCATTGCATCGATAGTAACCTGTCGCTGAAACTGCTTCTCTGTCTCTGGATGGTGCTATGTAGAGGATGTTCAGAGTTTTCCACAATTGACCGTAGCCTACTCAGCGCCCTTCGCTCAGCTACCGATGTTAAACCCTCCAGTACTTTGCCCACGACAGAGCCCGCCTTCCTTACCAGCTTATTAAGACGTGAGGCGTCCCTCTTCTTAATGCTTCCTCCCCAACACGCCACCACAAAGAAGAGGGCGCACTCCACAACTGACCTATAGAACATCTTCAGCATCTCACTACAGACATTGAATGATGCCAACCTTCTTAGGAAGTACAGTCGACTCTGTGCCTTCCTGCACAAGGCATCTGTGTTGGCAGTCCAGTCTAGCTTCTCGTCTAACTGTACTCCCAGATACTTGTAGGTCTTAACCTGCTCCACACATTCTCCATTAATGATCACTGGCTCCATATGAGGCCTAGATCTCCTAAAGTCCACCACCATCTCCTTGTTCTTGGTGATATTGAGACGCAGGTAGTTTGAGTTGCACCATATCACAAAGTCCTGTATCAGTTTCCTATACTCCTCCTCCTGTCCATTCCTGACACACCCCACTATGGCCATGTCATCAGCGAACTTCTGCACATGGCAGGACTCCAAGTTATATTGGAAGTCTGATGTGTACAGGGTGAACAGGACCGGAGAGAGTATGGTTCCCTGCGGCGCCCCTGTGCTGCTGACCACCGTGTCAGACCTACAGTCTCCCAACCGCACATACTGAGGTCTATCTGTCAAGTAGTCCACTATCCAATCCACCATGTGAGAGTCTACTCCCATCTCCGTTAGTTTGTGCCTTAAGATCTTGGGCTGGATGGTGTTAAAGGCACTAGAGAAGTCAAGGAATGTAATCCTCACAGCACAACTGACCCCCTCTAGGTGATGTGTGCATCTTTATTGACCAGATGTTTCAGGATTGAGTGAAGAGCCAATGAAATGGCATTTGTAGACCTATTGTGCCGATATGCAAATTGGAGTGGATCCAAGTCGCTCCTCAGACAGGAGTTGATATGCTTCATCTCCAACCTCTCAAAACATTTAATCACTGTGGAGGTAATTGCTACTGCATGATAGACGGTGAGACAGGTTACCATGTTCTTCTTAGGCACCAGTATAACTGAAGCCTGCCTGAAGCAGGTGGATCCCTCAGACTGCCAAAGCTAGAGATTTAAGACATTGGGGAACATTCCAACCAGCTGATCAGCACAGTCCTTTTGTTCTTGGCCAGGAACCCCATCTGAACTGAATGCTTTCTGTAAGTGCACTATCCTTAAGGATGCTCTCCAATCTGCTTCAGAGACTGAATTCACAACCTCCTCTTTGGAGGCTGTGGGATTTCTTGATGGTTCTGCCATATTTTGACAGTCAAAGTGAGCACAGAAAGCAAAGCTCTGTTATCACCTATATCACTTGATTTCATTTTGTAAGAGGTGATAGCATTCAAGCCCTGCCACAGCTGTGGAGCATCCTTCAGTACTTCGTTTAGTCCGGAATTGCCACATCATTTGGACGCCTTTCCAGAGATTGTACTTGGACCTCTTGCAACTTTCTTGGTTGCCATTATTGAATGCCTCTAATACTGTCCTCAGCAGATTGAGGATCTCATGGTTCATCCAGGGCTTCTGGTTGGGGAAGATTCTGAATGATTTTGTGGTGACACACCCATCTACACATTTTTTTAAAGTGGTATGACCAAAAGTTGTAAGTATTAAAGAACTATTCAGAAACAGAGAGCATTTCCAAAGTCCATGATACCAACACTAGGTACTCATCAGGAACCATTATGTCTGGCTCCACCTTCACCAACCTTCCAGCTTCAGAATGTCTCAGCACAATCTGCTTTTCGATATGAACTTGATTTTACCCCAAAGCTAATGGATAACCCATCAAGTGGCAAGGTTAAAATATTTGCTTGGCTGGTTGCAATTAGATCTCTGTCCCTCCTCAACCTTAGCCGATGCTCTTAACATAGATAGAGACCATATGTAATAATTATTTTATTTAGAGATAGAGCACGATAACGTGCCTTTCCAGCCCAATGAGCCTGCACCGACAATTACACAGGACCAATTAACCTACTAACTTATGCATCTTTGGAATGTGGGAGGAAACTAGAGCACTGGAAAAAGCCCACACAGTCACAGGGAGGACATACAAACTCCTTACAGACAGCAGCGAAATTGAACCTGGGTTGCTGGTGCTGTAATAGCCTTACTCTAATCATTACACTACCGTGCCATGGATGAGATACATTTGCAAAGGCAAGCAAAGCATCCAGTTGAGTCGTACATTCATGAAACTCTTCCCCAACAGCAGAGCTATCCTTGACCTGTTACCCTCTGTCCTTTTCTATCAATAACAGGCTGCAGGTCTAAGCTCCACAAGTGCGACATGGAAACAAGCACCAGACTGAAATAACTGGAGACACTCTATATTGAATGCATAACTAACAGACGTCACCAAACTCTTCAGACTCTGCCTGGCATCCAACTGCACCATGTAACCATGGTCTGAACTGCAGCACTACATTACATATATTACTTATATGCTGATGCATACCTCAAAAGTGTGAAGACACACCTCCAGTAATCGTGTTCACATTTATTTTTTGCATATGTAATGGATGTGTGCAGCTGTCAGAAATCTTTACCTTGCCACTGTACACTGCTACACTTTCTTTGCTACTTTCCCATGCTTCCACCTCGTACGTGACTGGTTTTGGTTATGTATCCCAACAGTCTTCCTTTTCAATACATTGCAGCTAAAGCAGTACCAGTTCTACCCGACACATTCAACATGGCCAGTTTCCCAACACTCTGTATTCAGCTTACAATCGTCCCTCATCTCCCATTTCTCCTTTGGTCCTGTTCTGCCTGAACTCTGCAGATTCATTGCAGCTTGGATTCTCTGCTTCTCCCTGAGTTACTTTGTTCATTCCCATTTTCTTTCCAAATGCTTCAGCCCTGTTTTCAGGGACATCAGCCAAACCACTTGGCCTTCTACCCACTTTCTTCAGGATCCTGCATAACTTCTCTAAACTGAGTTTAATTTTCCACTCCTGATACAATGCCCAACATCCAATACCTTCCCGTCTTTTCAGTTCATACAGAAATGTTACTAAAATGGTCCTACTGATACAGAAAAGGAAATTGGTCTCATCTTATAAACACATGAGATTCCGCAGATGATTTACCCCCTTGTTCCAGGAATGTATGCTGTAAGGTCTGGGAGCATCTATGGACGGGTACAGGCAGTCAATGTTTTGGACCAAGACCCTTCATCAGGACTGGAAAGGAAGACAGAAGCCTTTCCCTCTCTTCTTATTTTGTCATCTTCCTCTTCCTTCCCAGTCCTAATGAAGGGTCTTGGCCTGTGGAGTGGACTGTCTATTTCCCTCATAGATGTTGCCTAACCTGCTGAGTTCCTTCAGCATTTTGTGTTAGTCTCCCCTTAGTCTCATTGCATTAAGTAATAGACAAACACTCTTTTACTGGGTATTTAATCACCTTCAGGCCTCTCACTGTAGATCGGGGTCACCAACCTTTTTTTCACCGTGGACCAGTTTAATATTGACAATATTCTTGCGGACCGGCCGATGGGGGGGGGGGGGGGGGGGGTGGTGGTGGTGTTAATCACGACCGGAATGCAGCAATACTCGAAGGCGGTTCCTTATGTTCAGTCTATTCCGCAATTTAGTGTTCGTGGCTTTCCGCACTTTCTTCTGTCCCGCTTGCTCACGTTATTTTTCTGCTCAAAAAAAATCAACGGGTTTGTCTTGTGCGGGGTGCTTAGACTCAAGGTCCCGAAGCCGTTTTGAGGGCTTCATTGCCTCATTAGACAGCCTCCCGCCCGCCCGCCGTCAGCCCCATGGGTGGGGTGAGAGGACAAGTTCAGGGCCGAAGGTCCGCGTACCGGGTTCACGGCGGTCGCAGTCCGGACAGAGCGACTGACCGAGCGAGGAGTGTGACAGGGCCCGCGCCCGCCCCGCTTGTAGGATCTATCGGCCGACAAAAGTTTCTTTCAGTAGCTCGCAGTGAGGTAGCTGCTCTGCTACTTACAAAACGCTGAGCCCGAATTGGGTCGTCTGCGAATATTTTAGCACCGGATTCCCCACAAACATTCGGTGTGGTAAACAGGTTCAGAGGCGGCGCCCATCAGCAACGGCACTTCCCGCCGGCCGCGCGAGGCCAACCAGTGATCCCTGGTGCGAGGGTATCACTGCGGTTAGGCGACTGATGACTGCACGTGGGTTCAAGTTCAACGGTGGGCATGGCAGGGAATGAGGAAAGGTGCCGCTGACTCATATCGTTTCATATTGCCAAATCATATCATTTCCTCGCGGCCTGGTCGTGTGGACCAATCAAAAATCTAAACTGCGCAGTGGGGTACAGGACACAGTGCCGAATTTTCATTGTCATTCTATGCCTGTAGGAGTGGGAACTTGTGCCTTCTCCAATATAACTGATCGGCTAATTGGCTCTTTGCCCAAACTGCACTCGGCACTTTGGCATAGGCAGCCCATTTTCCCAGCCTTTGTGGTTTACTAGTTTGGGGTTTTCTATGCTTCTCTGAGTGGTGTTTTCATCTCTTTCTTGCATAGAGGCTGGCTGCCCAGATCCTGAGCTGTCTCCCACACATGCTGGAAACTGAGTGGTGCACATTCACTTCTCAGAGGGTAGAAAGTTTGATTACAATGGGTTAGTTTGAGTGAGCTACGGCTTTTCTCTTTGAAGCAAAGGAGGATGAGAGGTGACTTGATGGAGGTGTACGAGATGATAAATGACATAGATAGAGTGGATAGCCAGAGACTTTTTCCCCTAGGGTGGAAATGGCTAATATAGGACATAATTTCAAGGGGTTTACAGGAAAGTATAGGAGGGAAGTCAGAGATAACTCTTTACACAGAGAATAGTAGGTGCATGGAACGTGGGTGGGGGTAGAGGCACCATTAGTGGCATTTAAGAAACTCTTAAGTAGGCACATGGATGATAGAAAAATTGAGGCTTATGTAGTTGGGTATGGTTAAATTGATCTGAAGAGTACAACACTGTGGACCAAAAGGCCTGCACTGTGCTGTAATGTTCCATGTTTGATTTTATTTTTGTAAAGGATTGAATCTCAGTTCAACCAGAGACCCACTTACCCAACTTTATCTGGTGGAAGACCACCCACTTACTGGAATTCTCAATTCAAGTAAGTTGTGATTTCAGAACTTGAATACATTCAACTGAAATCAATCAATTTTGGACACTAAAATCATCAGGGATCTTTGGGAAGGGCAGCAGAGAAGAGCAAAGGAAAATGATTGGACAAGATCATTTTGGGATTCTGGGATTTTCACACACAAGTTTCTAGAACAGGGGTTCTCAACCTGGCATCCATAGACTCCTTGCTAACTGGTATTGGTCCATGACACAGAGTTTAGAGAGTAATGCAAAAAAAAACCCCCAAAAAATCCAGTGAGTGGCAGTTCTGTGGGCAAAAATGCCTTGTTAATGATGGAGGTCAGAGGAGAATGGCAAGCCTAGTTCATCCTGACAGGAAGGTTACAATAATGCAAATAACCATGTGTTAGAACAGTGGTGTGCTGAAGAGCATCTCTGAACATATGACACGTTGAACCTAGAAGTAGATGGACTACAGCAGCAGAAGACCATGAGCTCACACGCTGTGCCACTTTATTAGGTACAGGAGGTATCTAATAAAGTGGCTACTGAATGCATGCCTGCCAGATTCCAGGTACAAAATGTCTGTGTGTATCACAGAAACTTCTTTATCAGATTGGAAATGTGTCAATATTTTACACTTTAGGTAAATTGATATTTTGAGACATCCCCCAAGCACAGGGAGGGTTCAGGGATCTTGTGGTTCGTATTTCGTTTACTTTTATGGTCCATAATTGAGTTAATATCCCATAAATCAGTATCTTCTGGGTAGTTTGACCGTTGCTATGATTTCCTACCCTGTGTCTAACTTTCTCTTTCTACTGTTTTATTGCACTATGATCACAAAATCAAAAATCCCCAGCAAATAACCAAGTCAGATATAATGGAGTTGTTGTATCAGTGCCTTTGAAACACATCTAACATACTCCACCCAATAATACAGTGCACCAGAGGAGAGGATTAAGCACCTTCCGTTCAGGCTCCTCCTCCCATCTCATGAAAATGTGCATTTGTATCATTTAATGATAAAGTATTGAGGTGCTGTTTCACATTTTGGCCAGAATGCTACCAAATTGCCTAGTTAGTTACTTTGCTCAGGTCATGGCTGTGTATTCTGAAATGTTGATTCCTGGAATTTGAAGCTGCTCACTCTTTCCACCTGGGCCCTTCATTGAACCCAACCTAAGTGGCTGCAGCAGGGTCATTTTCAATAATTCAGAAGCAGCTGTTTTCACAGCACCATACTTTTGAATAGTCTATCAACACTACCTTGCTATTTCTTTCACTTTCCATTAATTATTTATTTTTAAAATTTATATTGCTCTATTATCTAGCTGCAAAGCAACAAATTTCACATCGTCTAAGTCTCACACCATCAAGTTCAGGGACAGTTAATGCCCTACAACCACCAGGCTCCTAAACAAGTCTAGATAACTTCACTCACCTCAACTATGAACTGATTCTACAACCTACGGATTCAGTTTCAAAGACTTGATAACTCACGTCCTCAATATTTATTTATTTATTTATTTACATAATTTGTCTTTTCCACATTAGTTGTTTGTCTGTCTTTGTTTTTCATTGACTCTGTTGTTTCTTTGTATCTACTCTGAATGCTAACAAGAAAATGAATCTCAGGGTAGTTATATGGTGTCATATATGTACGTTGATAATACATTTACCTTGAAATTAGTGATAATAAGAAGTGATTTAATGCCCTTCCTTTCTCCCCAGTGACCACTCCCTTCGCAAATGGCCCTACTCTCTCTCTCTACACTCATGACTGTGTGGCTAGGCCCAAATACCATCTGTAAGTTTGCCACAGACATCACTGGTGTTGGCAGAATCAGATGGTGATAAGGCTGATGGTGTCGCAAAAACAACCTTGCACTCAATATCATTAAGACCAAGGAATTAATTGTGTACTTCAGGGAGGGGAAGTCAGGCTTTGCAAAGAGCCAGCAATACCAGGATAGATTAAATAGTTTCCTGATTTGTTGTAAAGTCTTATGACTTGAAAGAGGCTCTGAGGCATCTGAGGCTCTGTTCATACTTGCCAAGTTCCATGTAACGAAATGACTACTTCATAGAGAACCTAGTGATATCCCAGCATCAAGCATGGAAATGGTAAAAAAATTGGTAGAAACTATGGCCATTGTAATGCACCAATCATTTTGCTCATAGCAATATCCAGAACCTACAATGAGGTCCCTCTTGGTGAGATTTTGGAACAGATTACAAATAAAGGCAACATCCTGACGTGGAGAATGAACACATCCTCAATGATCAGGTAAACCAAACGTTACTGACCCTTCAATAAAATGCACCATGTTTCAGGTTGAAAACTATAACACCTTGTTAGAACTAGAATACCATGTCAAATCGGGTGTAGTGAAGTTTTAACAGTCTTTCACAGTCTTCCTGTGGCGATGTGACAGATTGAGCAGTGGAAAGCTTAAACAGTCATATGGTGTAGAGTTAAAGCTGTAACACACCATTAACTGCTGGTAAATTTTGAAGAGCTTTAACTACGACATTGCCAAATACTACAGCATTGTAACAATGACAGACTGAGTTAGGCAATTAGTGCCATGTCAGATGGACCATTTCTGTACTGTTAACATATCATCCAAAACAGTAATAATAAATTGTCAAAAATTCTTAACATTTGGCCCAATTTCCATGATAGAATGCTGTTCAGAATTGTTGGCATTTCTCCCCCAAGAGTCCAGAATTTTGAGACTTATGCAAATACAGAGATAATGAACATTCTGACAGGTGCTCACCACACAGTGCAAAATTTGCAGGTCCCTAGCACTTATGTAAGGACATCTGTCCATTGAAATTCAGCCAGCTTGTAAATGGTGCACAGCCAGCAAAACCATTTTTTAAGACCATAAGACATAGGAGCAGAATTAGACCATTCAGCTCATCAGGTCTGCTCTGCCATTTCATTATGGCTGATCCTGGATTCCATTCAACCCCGTACACCTGCTGTCTCCCATATCCCTTGATGCCCCGACCAATTAGGACTCTATCAACTTCTGCTTTGAATATACCCATGGACTTGGCCTCCACTGTATTCTGTGACAAAGCATCCCACAGATACACCACTCTTTGGCTAAAAAAAGTTACTCCTTACTTATATTCTAAAAAGTTGCTCCTCAATTTTAAGGCTGTGTCCTCCAGTGCTGGATACCCCACCAGAGGAAACATCCTCTCCACATCCACCTTATCTAGTCCTTTCAATATTTGGTAGGTTTTAATGAAATCCCTACACATTCTTCTAAATTCCTGAGAGTACAGGCCCAAAGCTGCCAAACACTCCTCATATATTAACACCTTCCTTCCCAGAATCATCCCTGTGAACCTCTTCTGGACTCTCTCCAATGACAATACATTCTTTCTGAGATAAGGGGCCCAAAACTGTTGATAATACTCCAAGTGCAGCTTGACTACTGTCTTATAAAGCTTCAGCATTATCTCCTTGTTTTTATATTCTATTCCCCTTAATGGCAACATTGCATTTGCCTTCTTTACCACAGGTACAACCTGTGAATTAACCTTCAGGGAGTATTGCACGAGGACTCCTAAGTCCCTCTGCACCTCCGATGTTTGAATTTTCTCTCCATTTAGATAACAGTCTGCACTATTGTTCTTTTTACCAAAATGCTTTATCATAAATTTCCCAACACTGTAGTCCATCTGCCACTTTTTTGCCCATACTTCTAATTTGTCTAAGTCCTGCTGCAATCACAATGCTTCCTCAGCACTACCTACCCCTCCACCCATCTTCATATCATTCACAAACTTTACCACAAAACTATCAATTCCTTTATCCAAATCATTGACAGACAATGTGAAAAGTAGCGGTCTCAATACTGACTCCTGAGGAAAACCACTATTCACTGGCAGCCAACCAGAAAAGGCCCCATTTATTCCCACTCGCTGTCTCCTCCCTGTCAGCCATTCCTCTATCCATGTCAGTATATTTCCAGTAACACCATAGGACTTTATCTCGTTAAGCAGTCTCAAGTGAGGAACCTTATCAAATGTCTTCTGAAAATCTCAGTAAATAACATCACTGGCCGCTCCTTTGTCCACTCTGCTTGTTACTTTCTTGAAGAATTCTAACAGATGTGTCAGGCAAGATTTCCCTTTATAAGAACCATGCTGAATTTGGCTTATTTTACCATTCATCTCCAAGTACCCCAAAACCTTGTCCTTAATAACGGACTCCCAACACTTTCCCAACCACTGAGGTTAGGCTGACTGGCCTATAAATTCCTCTCTTTTGTCTTCCTCCCTTCTTAAAGAATGGAGTGACATTTGCAATTTTCCAGTCCTCTCTGAGACCATGCCAGAATCAAGTGATTCTTAAAAGATCATGACCAGTGCATGTATTCAGCACCTGGGCCTAGAGAAAGTGGTTGATACAGCTCAGTCCATTACAGGCAAAGCCCTCCCCAGCACGGTGCACACTTACATGGAGTGCTGCCACAAGAAAGCAGAATTCAGGTATGGGTCCCAGTTATGCCTGCCTTTTTGTTGGCTTTGTGAAACATTCCATGTTCCAAGTCTATATGGGTATCCATCCCCCTCTTTTCCTTCGCTACATTGACGACTGCATTGGTGCTGCCTCCTGCACGCGTGCTGAGCTCGTTGACTTCATTAACTTTGCCTCCAACTTTCACCCTGCCCTCAAATTTACCTGGTCCATTTCCGACACTTCCCTCCCCTTTTTTGATCTTTCTGTCTCCTATCTACTATAAGCCTACAGACTCTCACAGCTACCTGGACTATTCCTCTTCCCACCCTGTCTCTTGCAAAAATGCTATCCCCTTCTCACAATTCCTCCATCTCCGCCGCATCTGCTCTCAGGATGAGGCTTTTCATTCCAGGACGAAGGAGATGTCTTCCTTTTTTAAACAAAGGGGCTTCCCTTCGTCCACCATCAACTCTGCTCTCAAACGCATCTCTCCCATTTCCCGCTCATCTGCCCTCACCCCATTCGGGATAGGGTTCCCCTTGTCCTTACTTACCACCCCACCAGCCTCCAGGTCCAACGTATAATTCTCCGTAACTTCCGCCACCTCCAACGGGATCCCACTACCACACATCTTTCCCTCCCTCCTCTTTCTGCTTTTCGCAGGGATCGCTCCCTACGCGACTCCCTTGTCCACTTGTCCCCCCCATCCCTTCCCACCGATCTCCCTCCTGGCACTTATCCTTGCAAGCAGAACAAGTGCTACACCTGCCCTTACACTTCTTCCCTCACCACCATTCAGGGCCCCAGACAGTCCTTCCAGGTGAGGCGACACTTCACCTGTGAGTCGGCTGGTGTGGTATACTGTGTCCGGTGCTCCCAGTGTGGCCTTTTATATATTGGTGAGACCCAACGCAGACTGGGAGACTGTTTTGCTGAACACCTACGCTCGGTTCGCCAGAAAAAGCAGGATCTCCCAGTGGCCACATCCCATTCCCATTCTGATATGTTTATCCATGACCTCCTCTACTGTCAAAATGAATCCAAACTCAGGTTGGAGGAACAACACCTTACGTACAGGCTGGGTAGCCTCCAACCTGATGGCATGAACATTGACTTCTCTAACTTCCATTAATGCCCCTCCTCCCCTTCTTACCCCATCCCTGACATATTTAGTTGTTTTTTTTTCTCTCTCTCTCCTCATCACTCTGCCTGTTCTCCATCTCCCTCTGGTGCTCCCTTCTTCCCCCTTTCTTTCTCCCTAGGCCTCCCGTCCCATGATCCTTTCCCTTCTCCAGCTCTGTATCACTTTCGCCAATCACCTTTCCAGCTCTTAGCTTCATCCCACCCTCTCCGGTCTTCTTCTATCATTTCGCATTTCTCCCTCCTCCCACTACTTTCAAATCTCTTACTATCTTTCCTTTCGATTAGTCCTGACGAAGGGTCTCGGCCTGAATCGTCGACAGTGCTTCTCCCTGTAGATGCTGCCTGGCCTGCTGTGTCCCACCAGCATTTTGTGTGTGTTGTTGTTTGAATTTCCAGCATCTGCAGATTTCCTCGTGTTAGCAGAATTCATCATCAGAGACATCCACCATCCGTGCTATGCTCTCTTCTCATTACTACCATCAGATCCTTTTCCAAAAACTCTGAGGGGAAGTTAGCTCTCGCAATCCTCTCTTGAAAAAATTAGCAGCCACGAAATGGGGAGCTAATGCTCACACACTTAGATCACTGCCCTAGCACTCTGCTATGCATCTGCAGAATACTGTGCACCTGTGTGGGGCAGATCAGCCCATGCGATGAAAATAGACCTGTTGCTTAACGAAGCCTGTCAAGTAATCACGGGCACACTGCGCCCCACACCCACTAAGATCATTTACAGACTTGCTCCCCCAGAGATCCGGACACACTACAATAAAAATTGAAAAAGGTAAACAGAACTTGGATCCATGGCACCCATTACAGCATCATGTGCCAAGTTCCAAACGCCTAAAATTGAGGAAAAGCTTTGCTATAGTGGAGGAACTACCGCACAGAACATCCCCCCAAACATACAGGATTGACTTCTGGTAACAAACAGAAGCCAGAACCCCACTAGACAATACAGTGCAAGACCCCGCAGAAATGTTGCCAGACGGGGCACTGCTTGACAGACGGAAGTGGTGCACTCTCAACAGAGCGAGAGCGGGAGTTTGTAGGTCGGGAGACAATATGGTGAAGTGGGGTTTAAAGACCAGTGAATCCTGTGAGTGTGGTGAAAGGGTGCAGAACATTGAACATGTTCTGTGCAACTGCCCACTCTCACCTGATTTAGCTGACACTGACCTGCTCAACATCAACCAAACAACACTAGAGTGGCTGGCTGACTGGTGTGACAAGCTATGATGATGACCATCAAATAGGAGGTACAGGAACACTGGATCCCTCTGAACTGCATGGGTGTGTGGCCCTACAACAACTGAAATAATCCTGCGCACATTGCATTTGCTGCTGCTCAGCTGGAATTTTTCTTTTATATCATGCTTTATTAAAGTGCTGTGCAGTTTTCAGGCCATATAAAAATTTCCAGGCCAGAGCAATGGTTGGACCATGCAGCTGAAAAAAAAAGAAATAATGTTGTACAGAAGCCTGAGATCCTGCACCAGTAGGTTCAAGAATAGTTGTTCGTCAATCTGTCAGTATAGTTTTCATAAATCCTATTTATTATTCTCTAAATGACTGCAAGAAATTGATTTTCAAGGTAGTATATGGTTATATACAGTTTGATAATAAATTTACTTTGACTTGGGTCTGGTCTGGTATAGTGTGTGTGTGTATGTCAAACCCAAGGAACAATACACTGCATAGAGATGTTTAAAGTAAATGCTGAAATTGGGGCAAAATCTTTCAAAGATAAAAATCTCTATTTTTTTTAAAAGTTTACTCTGGTTATACTGAAACAGGAACTTGCTGCTTGCATTGAAAAGCTGACATTATGTAGTGTGGGTAAGCTGAATGCAGACAGCCTTGTTTTTCAGGGTGATTTCCAGGGATGAGACCTGGCAGACGGGCCATCGATCACTGTTTGCAGCTGAAATATTCAATATTTTTGACTGCGAATTATTAGTTTAGTGATCAGTAAAGCATGGGAAAAATCAAGAGTGACAGAATTGGTTGGTCTTTTTATTGACAACATAGATTATTACAAGTTGAAAAGGCAAAAATCATTTCAAAGACATGGTACGACATCCTTCACACTTTCAAATCCATTCCAAACCCTTTACCACAACAAACAAAAAGTGCAAAGGTAATCCAGGAAAAACAGAGTCAACAAATAAGCCTAAGTTAAGCAGGCTGGTTAACACATAGAACTCGAGAACTCCCAGCGATTGGTGCTTTGGAGATGGCCAACAGGTTCATTCCATTTTGACTGAGAATGCTTGTGTTCCATGGCACGAACACATTACCAACAGTGCAGAATAAAAACAATCTGCTGTAAACAAGGAGTTCTGTCCAATAAACAACTTTCATTCAATTAAAAATAAATCATGAATATTAAGGATAAATCCTCAGTCCAGCTATAGTGTCTTTGTCAGTGGGAAGGCTGCTTTCTTCTTCCTCATGACTGGTTGATAATACAGTGAATAGATATGTATGTACAACTGAGAGATGCTGTAATGAATGGATGCTCCTGTATCCCAATTAAAACAGAAAAAGATGTAAGTTGACTGGGAAATGGTTTCACTATTTATTACCTGGTCTAGAATAATGCCCCCCGTGTAAGGTTTCTTTACGAGCCTTATGTGAACGATGCCATATTGTGCACATCACTCTTGTTCATCGACCTGTAAATGCATTCATTGAATTTTCTTATTCCACAGTTTCAGTGGTTGCATTAGTCAATGTTGCATTTGTGATAGTGTTGCTGACAACTTTGTTACGTTATTATGTACAAGTAAGTTTAATATAAAGAGAATTTTAAAAAACAAATTTATAATATGGATCTTGTTCTTCTGAATACTAGTTGTACTTCTGGACTGCCAGCTTTTCTAAAACACACCAATATGGCCATCATTATGGTTTATCTGATCCGTGTCTACTTGCTGCACAATTAAAGAAATGCGAAACAATCGAGCTTTTCAGAGCCTCTCGATTATCTCTTTCAAAGTCTAACCAGCATGACGGACTGGCCCTAAACTCAGTGCACTCTGAACAATGCTATTGTATAATCCTGTACTGCTGTGATTTATGTGATATGGATCTAAATCCTTCCTCCCCAGTATTTTGTGGCACTCTAATATAGGCCATACATTTTCTGAGTGTGTGCCTGCGTATAAGGGTATGCATCTATGTATGCGTGTAGAACAACAGAATCAGCAGTGATCGTCCTACCACTACCACTCTCGGTGGAAATGTACACTAGAGAAAAGATAATTCTGCTGATGTTCTGGAGAGGTACAAACAAAAATACCGCTATCAACTTGACTGCTTGGTCATTGTGAACACAGCACACATAGACTTTCCTTCCTGTTTTTGGAGGCTGGATATGGAAAGTACATCTCTACATGTCTGGAAAATCTTTGGGAGCCCCAGCCTAACAAATAACCAAATAAAACCCTTGGCTACTGGAATTTTTAGTGTTTTACCCACTCAATCTTAAATAATCATGCTCTGTGTAAAATATCCCATTAAATCTTTAAATAATCTGAATAAATAATAAATCATATAAAAAAGAAAAAAGATTACAATTGCCTATTTTTGAAATGACACAGCAGGATTAGGTTTCAAATCACACATGACAGCAATAACAAAAGGTTGTACTTTAGAGACAAAGGCAATCGGGACTCAACAGAAAGGTGGTGGGTTTACCCAGCACTGCCTCTGTCCTGATTCTGATTAGAAGAAGCAAGAGTAAAAGGTAAAAATCTGGGCATATACCTTATGTCAGGACTTATTTTTTTTAAACGAACATTGAAGTCAAGAGGAGAAAGGAGAGCAGTGGAATTTGTTCACTTTTAACAATGATAATTACAGATATAAAAGGCTAGATCAATGTGAATAAAGATTCACATTGGGCTTGTCATAAAATATGGTAATGGATTAAGGGTTAAACTTAAAATGGATTTAATAAAGAGTAATGTATCTGCTTGGAGCAACACAAAATGCTGGAGGAACTCAGGTCAGGCAGTATCAATGTAGGGAATATATAGTCGACATTTCGTGCAACCCTTCAGTATGTCAGCCCGAAATGTTGACCGTTTAATCTCCTCCATAAAAGCTACCTGACCTGCTGAGCTTTTCCAGTGTTTTGTGTGTTGATTTGGATTTCCAGCATCTGTAGAATCTCTTGTGTTTAGCACTTGTTTGGAATTACTTACGTCTGTGCAGAGATGCTTCTACAAGGACTTAGGTAGGTAGATATGTTATTGCAGTACAGCTTTCATTGTATATAGTTGTTTCATATTCTATTTAGAGTCATTATTTTGTCAGCTAAGCCCCAAAACAGAAATTAACATTTAACAGTTGTTATTGTTAAGACCATCAAGCTTTTCATAAAAATTATTTGTCAGAAACATTAAGCATAAGATCACTATGCTGATCAGCCCTCTAACACTGCACTTGGTCATTCCCTTTCTGAAGTGACAATTTAGATAAAACCAAAGTTCATAAAGAACACAGACAACTATTATGGTATGTTTTTACACCTCTAGACATTTTCTATCTTCCTTCAGGAGTAACTTTTCCTTTTAAATGAAGCTGCAGCTTGGTCACCACAACCTCTTCTCACCAGATGGTCTGACAAGTGGTGACACTATTTACCTTTCAACAGGCAGATCTTCTGGATTCTTGTGTCAACTAGGGTTGCAAAGTGAAAGACTGAATTGATAATGTCAAACTCTCTCATATCACTTGGTGCTATATTAACAGTTATGCTATCTGAGTGACTGTTACATCACTAAATAAACTTCTATGTAAAGTAGTGCAAGAAATGAGCAGAAAGGAAATAAACCTCTTCATTAGGAGATATCCATAATGACATAACTCTTTAAGGGGCTGCATTAAACCTCTGCAACTCATAATTACTGTAGAAGAATTAACATTTGGAATGATAGTGGTTCTTAAAAGGTTATTAATACACAAAATATAAGCATAATTGAAAAAGTAATCCAGCAATAAATTATAAGCAGATATTGGATGACTTAAGGCAGTGATTGGTTGGCACCAGAGTGGTCCAGTTGGTTTTCAAGCTATTGGTATTTGATTCTGTAAAAGCATTGATGGAGGGTATTTGAAGGATCATGCTGTCATCTTAAACCGGTGCCAAAGTGCATCCTTCCTGAATTTCAAAAGATACATTCATGATAAGAAAACAAAATTCTGAAAAATTAGTAACCACCTCTTTACAGCTTACCATATGTAAAACCTTAATGGTTGCTCTTGGTGGTTTTAGTATGAGAGTGCACCATATAATACTGTACAGGGCACAAGTGCATTAGACAAGGACATCAAATTAGACAACAGCCCATGTCAGGTTCTAGATGCAGACACAAGGCATTAGAACAATTTTGTTTTAAATACCCTGGTTACTAAAATATCATGGAGTGATGCCATGATCACAGAAAAAAATCTCACACAAATCTAGCAGTCAGACTCACACAGAGCTATGATTCTAATTTTGAAAATAGTCTCCTGTGACAGGATCAGGGAGGTGAAGAAGCAGTTATAAGCAGCCTGGATTCCGTAGACAACTGCCTTAAATTGAATGGGCCCTGAAGAGGAGGCTTTAAAAAGAGGAAACTCTGTATCCTCTGGCCTTGATCCTTCCACATTCATCCTTCATACCAGTTCCTTCATCTTTGAGAGCAAATTTAAAAAATGACTCCACCAGTTCTTTAGATTTCCACTTTACGTAAGCTTGATCTGCTGAAGGAATTACTGAAATAAAACAAAAGCAAAAGTTAAGGGCTGTGGAAATGATTAAAGATAAGCTTTATTCATCATGTTACAAACTTGCAGGTTTCGTTTACTGTGGACTCTCACTTTAAAAGAGCTCTTCAGTGAGGCAGGACTATAATGTTGTTCACTGACTGACTTGCAGCTTGTTTACCTTTAAAACAAGGACACAGACAGTCACAGTCAGAAGTAAGAAGAGAGAGAGAGAGAGAGAGAGAGAGAGCGAACCTGGAAAAGGTAGCAGCTTCAGCATGTCGAAGCTGGGGATTTGGAACTCTGCTATATCCACAAGGGTGGGTTGATTATCCATCCAGTGCACATCGAATGTGTGGCTTTCACTTCGTATAAACCATAGGAGTGGATTTAGAAAAGTCCCGTGGGACCACTCGAAGTTAACCCTTGCCTAGGTATGTTATGTGGTAACTCCTTGAAGATGACATCCCTGAGACAGATCACTTTGGTGGTAATTCATGTGTGGATTTGGAATGGCTTGACAGAGGATCTTCAACCAATGATATTTATTAATTACCATCACGGAACCTGTGGCATTTGACATAATTGCCTTCTCTCTACGTTTTACCTTGGATTACAAATATCTCTCTCCCATCATTTATTCCGTGGATGAACTGAACTTTCATGCTTTACCATCTCAACACTCTAAGCCTTGTTCCCCCAAGCTCAATAGTTTGGGAGTTATATTTACACACACATAACACAGTTAAATTTTGTTTATCTTGGTTAAGTTGCTATATTATAAGTAGATACTAATAAAGATAGTGGTTTTAACATCAACACCAGACTCCAAAGTGTGAACTCTATTGCTGCTGGTTCGTTTCTAAATTGTTACAGTTTGTAACAGTCACAAGCACATCGAAACGTACAGTGAAATTCACTGTTTGTGTCAGGGCACCTGACAAGTTACAAATGTATGGGCACTACCTGAACACCTGTACAGTGCAAAGAAGTCAGCATTTTTGGGATAAATTCCAGGTCAGAGAGTACTTAACAAAGACAGTGTCGCTAGTTGACTGTAGTTGAGAATCATGTTAGTGTAGTGGTTAGTGCATTGCTCTACAGTGCCAATGATGCAGGGTTCAATACAGTCTGAAAATGAGCTGGGGGCCAGCTTACAAGTGTCACCATGTATCCAGCATCAATATATCATGCCCACAATTTACTCACTTTGATTAATTTCTACACCTTTGGAATGTGGGAGAAAACCGGAGAGCACTTGTCGGAAACCCACAGTCACAGACTTACAGACATGCCAGGAATTGAACTTCTACAGCAGCTCAAGTGATCTGACAATAAGATACAATCTAAATACTGAACATCTTACAAAGACAAGAAATGTTAGGAAGAGTTATTGAGGTCTCTTCATCAATCAGTAAGACCGTGGTGAAATTATTCTGCTCTCTGTGAAGCAGCAGCCAACAAAGGTGGGAACAGACGGGCCAGTGTGAGGGGAAGAGGAGCTGGCAAGAGAGGAACAAAGGATGCCAATGGAGATCTCGAGAAAGTAGGAAAAGGCCAGGGTACATTTGGTGGAAGGAGCAGGTTATAGGGGAGGTAAAGATTTGAGGAAGAGTGAGGGGTTGGTAGTCTGTGATTACATTCGAGAAGAGGGGTGGAGTGAACTGTTGGGTAATGTGTGGGATGGGGTTAATTAACAGTTTAGGGTTCAGAAAGTGGTCAATGGTAGTTGATCAATGGGATGTAAGCAAGCTAGGTGAAATGGGAATATCAGGTAAGGGGGTGAAATGATTGGGTAAGGGAGTGAGGGGATTGAGTGAGTAGACAGGGGGAGTGTGTAGGAAGGGTTGGGGGTTTTGTGAGCAGTGCAGGATAGGGCTGTGAGTGAGTGTGGGGAGGGATGGGGGTGTGGGTGAGCAGTGGGGGGAGGTCAGCAAATGAGAAGTGATGGGAGAGGGTGGGAGTTGTGAGTAATGTTGAAGTGAGGAGTGGGAGTGAGCAGTATATGGGGTGAGGACATTGAGCAAGTAAATTTGGCAAGTCGACGGGTCTTGAAATACGGGAGTCGTTTTTCAGAACTAGAGGAATTTTAAAAAACATTTCCCAGAACTGTGAGGAGGAGGGTGCACATTGAACGGGAGGAAGGCAGAAGTGACAGTGGGGAGGAATCACTAAAACATTTGTGGATGGGGGAGGAAGTAAAACAAGTGAGTAGAGAACAAGAGGAAAGGGAGTCTGGATTTTAAAGTTAAGTATTTGACCTGTACTTGAGAGTCATGGAGAGAGTGTGTGGTTACAAAATTGACATATGGGTTGAGTGAAACTGGAATTTCAGAATAAGAACAGAATTTCAATTTAGTCAATGAGGCCCTGCCCTTATTCCAGAGAAGATGCCTTACCGGTGACTTGTATTGGGAATAAGGGTCTTGTACAGCTGGGGAATTTTCCTGTTGATCATGGGTTGCAGTGACTCTTTCAGTCGGTGATAGTTACGCTCCAGCTCTCTGTGGTATTCCTTCTGGTCTGCTCCAATCAGGGTCTTGTTCTTGCGCAAGGCGTCATCACATCTACAGGCAAACACTATTTATTGAAATACACTCATATTTAACTCTTCATTACTATGCAATTAACTTTCAAGGCAGCAAGTGCAGTTTGATGTTAGCTGCAGCAAGATACTGGGAAAATTTGATTCTCGACCTGCACTTCTTTATTTGTTACTTATTTAGAGGTACAGAGAGGAACAGGTCCTACAGGCCCAACACACCGTGCCGCCCAGCAACCCATCTATTTAACATTAGCCTAATCACAGGGCAATTTGCAATAAACAAATTAACATACTAACCAATATGTCTTTGGACTGTGGAAGGAAACCAGAGTACCCAAAGGAAACTCACACGGTCATGGGGAGAACGTACAAACTCCTTACAGACAGTACCAGAAATGAACTCTAATCTCTGATACCCTGAGCTGTAATAGGACAGAACTAACCGTAATGCTACTGTGGGTCTTGTCAGGTGTGTTCTTGATATGGTGGTCTACATTTTACTTATGTCAAATAGAGGTCTATCGTTCCTCAGACTGACATAATACTGGCCAATACCAAACTGGCAGCCACTACTTTCCTAAAAAAAAAATACTGACCAATGAGATGCTGAGTCATAACTGTGCAGCATGAGAAGCTCGTATCTGCTACAGGACAGCTGATATTACAAGGAGTTTAAGTTTAAAGGGGCTACATCTGGTGCTTTCACAGTTACGAGATGAATAATAGTGCAGAGCTAGTCAGCACAGCTTAGACACAAAGAGTCTGACGTACCGTTTCATGAAGTCTTTGAAGCAGAGTCGCAGCTTGTTGTGATGTCGGAAGAGTTTGGGGTCATCTGGAATGTCTGCCAGGAAAACTTGGGCCACTTCCAAAGGTCCCTGTGAGAGTTACAAAGCAAAACCAGCATTATTTCAATCACACATCTGTTACAACTCTACAATCACAGGGATTGTTCATTATTTTTTAACCATGAAGTGGTTTAACAATGCTGTAACTCAAAGGTGAAGAGGTATAAGAGGTTGGAAGTAAACTCTTAAGATACACAATTTCTACTCAACTGTCCTAACAAAGCACTAGTTCTTACTGAAAATGGTCACATGGATACCAGCAGCTCCCGCAGCATAGAACAGTGATCTGTACCTGATAAAAGTGGCTTATGCTTATAGTCTTCTGTTGCTGTAGCTCATCTGCTTCAATGTTTGACATGTTGTACATTCAGAGATGCTCTTCTGCACACCACTGTTGCAACATGTTGTTATTTGAGTTACTGTCGCCTTCCTGTCAGCTTGAACCAGTCTGGCCATTCTCCTCTGAGCTCTCTCAACAACAAGGCACTGCTGCTCACTGCATGTTTTTAGTTACTTGCACTATTCTCTGTAAACTCTAGAGACAGTCGTGTGTGAAAATCCCAGGAGATCAGCAGTTTCTGAGACAAGTCAAACCACCCTGACTGGCACCAACAATCATTTAACGGTCAATGTCACTTTGATCATATTTTTTCCCCACTCTGATGTTTGGTCTGGACAATAACTGAACTTCCTGACCCTGCCTGCACGCTTTTATGCATTGAGTTGTTGTCACGTGATTAGATATTTGCATTAAAGCGCAAGTACCTAATAAAGTGGCCACTGAGTGTATAAGTGAGACGTTCTGATTGCCAGGGTATCACCACTACGTGCAAATCTGTGCCCGTCCATGATCTACACTGGATAGCAGCAGAAACCCTCTTTACCCTCCCTCCCATGTTATTGAATCCTACCTGCCCCATCTTCAAGGTCAATTATAAAAGGGCTGCCATTGACCAGTTTGAGATTAAACAACTGAGCAGAGGACAGGAAGCAGACGGGAATGTTTCTGGAATGCTCAGTACCTCCTTCCACAATGTGATTTAGACCATAACCATAAGACACAGGAGCAGATTTAGGCCATTTGGCCCATTGAGTCTGCTCTGCCATTCAATTATGGCTGACTTATTTTCACCTCTCAACATCAATCTCCTGCCTTCTCCCCATAACCTTTGATGTCCTTACTAATTCGACTTCACCAGCCTCTGTCTAAGGAAATGGACCTCCTTCTACTCTAAGGCTGTGCCATTCAGTTGTAGACTCTCCCACTATTGGAGATATCCTCTGCACACATCATTATTCATGCTTAATCTTTTAAGGGCCAACAGTTCTATTAAAAGTTGTACTTCAACGCATAGGTTACACATAAGGCTCAGGAGCCTGAAGACCCACACCCAATGCTTTAGGAACAGCTTCTTCCCATTTGCCCTCAGATTTCTGAATGAACACTAGCTCACTATTCCTCTTTTACACTACTTATTTCTTTTTGTAACTTAATGATATTTATGCCTTGACACAAAACAACACATTTCATAACATAATAATTCTCAAGTTTGGCAAGAAAGTCATACATTTTATTTTACTCATTTTTATTTAGAGGTGACAGGTTCTTTTTGGCCCAACAAGCCTGTACCTCCCCAATTACACCCATGTGACCAGTTAACCTACTTTCCCATAGGTCTTTGGAATGTAGGAGGAAACCAGAGCACCAGGAGGAAACCCACATTGTCACGGGGAGAATGTACAAACTTGTTACCGACAGCAGAATTGAACCTGGGTCGCTGGCACTGGCACAGCGCTACACTAGCCGCTGCAGTATCGTGCTGCCCCCATAGAACATTTAACCTGTCACGTGGCCAGAAGCCCCAGATGCAGAACTAATCCAATATACATCGGAAGTGGATGATAGAGACAATATCCCAGTTGGTTCTAATTGCACAGCTGGAGGATTGTGTAAATCAGGTTGCCCAATACCTTGGGAGGTGGAGGCCCAAAAGTAGGGTCTAGGACAAAGAGGTGACAGGAACATTAACAGGGGCAAGAGGTGTAAACAGAAAGCGCAAGCTTCAGTTTGCCAGCAGAAAGCAGCAAGGCTCAGCCAGGCAGCAGGAATTACCCTGGACCCTTGATGCGTAATACTTTACCGTACCATTGACATGGTTTCAATTCCCATCTCTGTCTGTAAGGAGTTTCTACGTTTCCCCCTTGACTATGTGGGTTTCCTCCGGGTGCTTTGGTTTTCACCCACATTCCAAAGACATTCAGGTTAACATTGGCAAGTTGTGGGCATTGGCAGTATAAAGATACTTGTGGGCTGCCCTCAGCACATCCCTGGACTGTGTTGGTCACTAACACAGATGACACATTTTATTGTACGTTTTGAAGTTTCGATGAACATGCGATCTTCTCAGAGGATCATCACCTTATTGTTTAAACTGATTATTGACTTCAGGAGGAGGAAACCAGAGGCCCATGAGTCAGTCCTCATTAGGACATCAGAGATGGAGAGGGCCGGCAACTTTAAAATTCTTCAGCATCATCATTTCAGAAGATCTGTCCTGGGTCTAGCATGTAAGTAGCATTACAAAGAAAGCACACAGCATCTCTACTTTCTTAGAAGTTTGCAAATATTTGGCATGTTATCTAAAGCTCTGACAAACTTCTATCGATGTGACAGTGGAGACTGTATAGACTGATTAAATCATGGCTTGGTATGGAAGTAGCAATGCCCCTGAATAGAAAAGCTTACAAAAATTAGTGGATACAACCCAATCCATCATGGGTAAAGCCCCTAGGGATGTCACAGGAGAGCAGCATCCATCATCACAGACCCCACCACTCAGGCCATGTTCTCTTCTCGCTGCTACCATCAGGAAAGAGGTACAGGAACAATACCACCAGGTTCAGTAACAGTTTTTAACTCCTCAACCATTAGGCTTATGAACCAGAGGGGATAACTTCAGAATCAGGTTTGTTGTGAAATTTGTTAACATAGCAGCAGTACAATGCAATACACGATAATATAGAAAAAAAAAGTAAATCAATTTCAGTAAGTATATATACAGTGGCATGCAAAAGTTTGGGCACCCCTGGTCAAAATTTCTGTTGCTGTGAATAGCTAAGTGAGTAAAAGATGACCTGATTTCCAAAAGGCATAAAATTAAAGATGACACATTTCTTTCATATTTTAAGCAAGATTACTTTTTTATTTCCATCTTTTACAGTTTCAAAATACCAAAATGGAAAAGGGCCTGAAGCAAAAGTTTGGGCACTCTGCATGGTCACACCCCCTTTGGCAAGTATCACAGCTTGTAAACGCTTTCTGTAGCCAGCTAAGAGTCTTTTAATTCTTGTTTGGGGGATTTTCACCCATCCTTCCTTGCAAAAGGCTTCTAGTTCTGTGAGATTCTTGGGTTGTCTTGCATGCACTGCTCTTTTGAGGTCTATCCACAGATTTTCGATAATGTTTATGTCAGGGGACTGTGAGGGCCATGGCAAAACCTTCAGCTTGCACCTCTTGAGGTAGCCATTGTGGATTTTGAGGAATGTTTAGGATCATTATCCTGTTGCAGAAGCCATCCTCTTTTCATCTTCAGTTTTTTTTTTACAGATGGTGTGATGTTTGCTTCCAAAATTTGCTGGTATTTAATTGAATTCATTCTTCCCTCTACCAGTGAAATGTTCCCCATGCCACTGGCTGCAACACAAGCCCAAAGCATGATCGATCCACCCGTGTTTAATAGTTGGAGAAGTGTTCTTTTCATGAAATTCTGCACCCATTTTTCTCCAAACATACCTTTGTTCATTGTGGCCAAAAAGTTCTATCTTAACTTCACCAGTCTACAGGACTTGTTTCCAAAATGCATTGGGCTTGTTTAGATGTTCCTTTGCAAACTTCTGACGCTGAACTTTTAGGTGAGGACGCAGGAAAGGTTTTCTTCTGATGACTCTTCCATGAAGGTCATATTTGTGTGTCGCTGCACAATAGAACAGTGCACCACCACTCCAGAGTCTGCTAAATTTTCCTGAAGGTCTTTTGCAGTCAAACAGGGGTTTTGATTTGCCTTTCTAGCAATCTATGAGCAGTTCTCTCAGAAAGTTTTCTTGGTCTTCCAGACCTCAACTTGACCTCCATCGTTCCTGTTAACTGCCATTTCTTAATTACATTATGAACTGAGAAAACGGCTACCTGAAAACGCTTTGCTATCTTCTTATAGCCTTCTCCTGCTTTGTGGGCATCATTTATTTTAATTTTTAGAGTGCTAGGCAGCTGCTTAGAGGAGCCCATGGCTGCTGATTGTTGGGACAAGGTTTGAGGAGTTAGGGTATTTATAAAGCTTTGAAATTTGCATCACCTGGCCTTTCCTAACAACGACTATGAACAAGCCACAGCCCGAACAAGCTAATTAAGGTCTGAGACCTTGGTGAAAGTTATCTGAGAGCTCAAATCTCTTGGGGTGCCCAAACTTTTGCATGGTGCTCCTTTCCTTTTTTTCACTCTAAAATTGTACAAAACAAAAATAATACACTAATCTTGCTTAAAATGTTGAAACGTATGTTTCATCTTTAACTTGATGATTTTTGGAGATCAATTCATCTTCTACTCACTTAATTATTCACAGTAACAGAAATTTTGACCAGGGGTGCCCAAACTTTTGCATGCCACTGTATATGTATGTTACATAGTGTAAAAATTGTGCAAAAACAGAAGTAGTATATATATATTTTTTTTTAAATGGGTTCAATGTCCATTTAGGAATTGTATGGCAGAGAGGAAGAAGCTGTTCCTGAATTGCTAGTGTGCGCCTTCAGGCTTCTGTATCTCCTTCCTGAGGCACTGCTCCTTGAAGATGTCTTGGATACTATGGAGGCTAGTACCCAAGATGGAGCTGACAAATTTTACAACTCTCTGCAGCTTCTTTTGGTCCTGTGCAGTAGCACCCCACCCCATACAAGATAATGCTCTGCATGCTCTCCACAGTACATATATAGTAGTTTGAGTGCTTTAGGTGACAAACAGAATCTCTTCAAAGCCCTAATAAAATATAGCTGCTGTCTTGTCTTCTTTATAGCTGCATTGATATGTTGGGGTGAGGTTAGATATTAGAAGATATCTCAGAGATATTAACACCTAGGAACTTGACCTCACTCTCTCCACCTCTGACCTTTCTAAGGATTGGTTTGTGTTTACTCGTCTTACCCTTCCTGAAGTCCACAATCAGCTCTTTTGTCTTACTGACAACTGAGTGCAAGATTGTTGCTGCGACACCACTCAACTAGCTGGTATATCTCATTCATGTACACCCTTTCATTCCCATCTGAGATTCTACCAACAATGGTTGTATCATCAGCAAATTTATACATGGCATTTACTCACCCCAAAACTGAACTGTTGCCACAACCTATGGGCTCCCTTTTAAAGACTCCATGTCACAATTTCAATATTTATTGGTTATTTATGAATGATTATTATTTAGCTTTTTTGTATTTACATATTTTGTTGTTTTTCGCACATTGATTGTTTGTTACTGATTCCATGGCATTTCTTTATATTTACTGTGAATGCCCACAGGAACATGAATCTCAGGGTTGTATATGGTGATATACATGTACTTTGATAATAAATTTATTTTGAACTTTGATCCCATGGCAGTAACATCAAGGTGTTTCAAACAAGATCTCAATGGTGGAGCTGGCAGAAAACGTAATCAGTGAAGGCAGAGGAAGGCTGCAGCAGTGAAGTCATCTTGCTGAAAATATGAAGAGGGTAAGGGGTACGTGTAGAAGGGGTGGGCGAGGGGTAAGTGTAGCAAAATATGTAGACAGGACCAGGGAGAGGATACGTCATTGGGGAAGTGTAGGAGGACAGGGAAGAGGTAGCTAAAATAAGATGCCAGACAGCATGTGGCAACCACAAAGAAGAGGAACCTTGCGACTACAAGACAATGTGTTCGGCAAAGTATTTTGAGCTATATACCTATTTCGAGTGTTTTGCTTGCATCTATACTTATTCCAAGTACTTCGCTTGCGTCTATGCTCATTCCGAGTATTTCGCGTGCTTAACTATGCGATAGCCAATCAATCGTTGAATTTGAATCAGTAACCATATTTGCGAATGTGGTGCCCCGTTTTTGGGTATAAGTATGACCTTTGTAAACCGACAAATTGGGAGCTGGCTACCTTACGCCCGAAGTGCATGGGGCAACTGAGCAGGTTAATAATTTCAGGTTAACACTGCAAGCCGTGCCACTGGAACCTGACCCCAATCTGTCAAGGACAGTGTGGTGGTTGCCCATACATCAGCCTCTCCATGTTAAACAAAGTGACACATAGGCATTCTACATTAAGGGAATAACCCCTTAGGTGAACATTGTATTCAACTCTAGTGATGATACTACCACCAATGATCACACGTTTGGTAAGTAAAGCTAATCTTTTAATCTTTTGAATCTTGAAGGTAGGAGCAGATAAACAAGAGGATTAAACATACAGAGCTGAGATTATTATAATAATGAAACTTCACATATTGTTAGAAACTTCTAGGTAAAAGAGTAATTGTTCTGTAGCCAGTTTATGTACAAAGTTTGTAGCTTAAAGTAGCACCACGAGTGGTTTAGGCAGTGTCAGTCATGTTTCCATCAACCAGAAGTCCTTGAGTCAGTCCTCATCTTTTAGTGATATTTTTGTTTCAATATATGTTTGATAATAATCAGATGAAAAATATTATCACTATCCCTACAACTGACTTTTATGGCTATCCAGCGTATGGTATGAAGCAGAGTTAGAAAAACAAATGATCTTCCACTCACATCAAATTCACAAATCAAACTCAGCCAGGTCATGGCTGCAGGGAGCTTCTAAATTAAGGAATTTCAGCAATTCTCAGATGTCATCTCTAATTTATACTGCTGTAGGACCTGATATAAACTCTCACTGAAAGTGCATAGGAATAATATTTGCTCATGGCAATTATTTATGAATAAACGTTCATGATGATGTATATTTGGAGACTGGCATATGTGAATTCAGGCATGTATGTTGAGTAACTGGTTTACAAGGATCATTCACAACTTGTGAAAAGGAGAAAGAGACTGCATTAATGTGGCAAATGTGGATGCGGTTGAATGATTACATGGTGAATCAACTGGGTTGCCCATATGCAGAGCACCCCTTTCTTTTTGCTTGAGTTTTTGAATGTGCATGTTTTTCATCTCGGTGGGCCCAGTTTGTAGCTCACGCACTGTAAGTTGCCCAGCATATACAGAAGATTAATGTGATTCAATAAATACATTTAATCCTACTACTCCATTGTCAATTTTGCTCTGTGCATGAGTAACAAATGCCGCTAAGCTACGGGCAGTTTCCTTCAGCTCCTTGGCAGTTTCCATGTAAAACACATTACATGCACGTCGTACCTACAGCACGTTTACAGTGCCAAGAAAACACAAATCTGCTCACCACTGAAAAATGCTCTCCAGCACTTACTGTTAGCCACACTGCAGAAACTGCCAGAAGTTAATGAGCACACAAATTTTATCCAAAAAAGGGAAAAAAGAACAGTCTAGCCCAACAGAAAGAATTTGCATTTAATAGGCAAGAATATAAACAATTTACTCAAATGTAAGGAGGACACTTTAAAGTGGAGGTTGATAGGTACTTAACGAGTAAGGGTGCCATGGGTTACTGGGAGAAGGCAGGAGAATGGGATTGAGAGGGAAAATAAATCAGCCATGATCGAATGGCAGAGCAGACTTGATAGCCGAATGGCCTTATTCTGCTCTTATGTTTTATGGTATTATGGACACAGACACTTTACCTGGTTGACTGTAGTTCCCACACTTCCCTGAAGGACCATTTGCAACATCTTTGCATCAGCCGGATCCTGGTGCGTGGCAAAAGCCAACTCCTGGGTCTTCTTTTGCATGTCCTCGATCGCGACTTCAATTGGAATTAATATAATCTGAAAATGAGAGAAAAGTACATGGAATTTAAGAACATTTATCACATCCTTTGTCTGGAAAGGTGCTTTAATCATGTCTTATACATGCATCCTCAATTACAACCTCAGTCTTCAAGTGCAGGGTTTGGAAACCCTTTACCTTGACAGGTATCACACACAAGATTGCTGGAGGAACTCAGCAGGTCAGGCAGCATCCATGGAAAGGATAAAGAGATGTCGTTTTGGGCTAAAACCCTTCATCAGGAAGTCGACTCTATTCCTTCCCATAGGTGCTGCCTGACCTCCAGAAATGATACTGGTTACCTCTTCATCCCTTTGTCACTTCCATTTATCATATCCTAGCTTCTGGTGCTATTCCCACTCTCCCCTTTTCAGCCTGCCTACTGCCACCATCCATAAGTCATAGGAGCAGAGTAAGACCTGGAGGCATCCCTGTCCTCCCCAGGATCCACCTATTGCCTGCCGTCTCTTGCCACCTTTCTATCCATCTCTTATACTACTCATCTTCTCTCTATCTTTCAGTCCAGATGAAGGGCCTCAACCTGAAATGCTGACTGTCCATTTC
Organism: Hemitrygon akajei; assembly: GCF_048418815.1. NCBI lineage: Eukaryota > Metazoa > Chordata > Chondrichthyes > Myliobatiformes > Dasyatidae > Hemitrygon > Hemitrygon akajei. The sequence continues at coordinate 63,737,880 of NC_133139.1, read as the reverse complement.
CCTCTATAGATGCTGCTTGACCTGATGAGTTCCTTCAGCATTTTGTGTGTTGCTCCGGATTCCTGCAACTTCAATTCCTTGGTCTCTATCGTGATGCTCAGTGAGACCCCATCATTAGTTCTTGAGTTGCACCACTGACCAGAGACTTAGACATGTAAAGAGCACGGATATCCTGAGGTATTTCACATGATGTCCCAGAGCCTTTTCATTACCTACAAGGTAGAGATTAGCTTTACTTGTTACAGGTACATCAAAAAATACAGTGAAATGCATCATTTGCGTCAATGACTGACACAGTCGAAGGGTGTGTTGGGGTAGCCCGCAAGTGTCACTTTCCTATTGGTGTCAGCATAGCATGCCCACAACTCATCAAGCCTAACCTGTCTGTCTTTGGAATGTGGCAGGAAACCGGAGAACCCGGAGAAAACCCATGCTCCTGTGCCACCCTATAGGTCAGGAATGCAGTGGAACTCTCTCTACTTGTCTGAATGAGTGCAGCTCCTGTTGTTCCCAAGAAACATGTTTGAGCCAGGGTAGCAGATGGAGTTCAAATCACTGTTAGAGATGAAGTGAGTGATTTGGAGAGAAGTCGATGGAGAAGAGTTTTGATGCTTGCCCACCTAACCCAGGTGAGAGGTTGGATCGCACCAAGTGCCAATTCAATTGGATGAGATTGTAAATGGCTTTGGGCTGAGCAGCGCAAGTGTATTGGGGCTCCGGGATCCAGGTCCTAGAACGTGACACTACTCGGCGCTTGTAAAACTTAAACATCGGTCCAGATAGACTGGAAGCAGAGTGTCAGGTACACAGGTTAGGGCCGGGCTGATTTCACTCACTCTCCCATGAATGTTTATTCCTTTCTCTGAGCTGCAGAGGTTGTGAACTGATCCAGGAGCTGAGTGTTTCTGCCTGCTGGAATGATAAACTGGGGACAGCCTTTGGGCCTGCTCTGGATGCCTCAGGAGCTGATCTGGGACTCTGTCTGGTTCGCGATGCTGTTGGCTTGCTTCTATTGTTTACTTGATGTGTATGTGTTTTTTTTCCCCCTCTCCCTTTTTCCGAGCAGTGGTTTTTGTTTTTTTTATTGGGTTATTTGGGTTTCTTGCTTTGTGGCTGCCTGTAAGCACACAAATTTCACAGTGTATAATTTCTACATTTTTTGATAATAAATGTGCTTTGAATCGGGTGGGGTTAAGAAGTTGACTTGTTTGGCACCTCCTCATTTTCATTCCTCCCATCACTGGCTGCAATGTGTACCATCTACAAAATGCATAGTAGTTCCCAGTCTTGATTACCTCTATAGAACATCCCAACCACGAAAAAGGACGACATGCAGATGCACGGGAATGCCACCTCCTGAAATCGCTCTTCAAGTCTCATATATAGCAGATCTGTCACTGCTGCTGAGATCAATTGGAGAAGTACGGTAATGTAGCAGCTAGCGCCATCGATCTGGGTTCAATTCCTGCAGCTGTATGTGAGGAACTTGTACGTTCTCCCTGTGACTATGTGGGTTTCCTCCATGTGCTCCTGTTTCCTCCCACATACCTAAGGCGTATTGGTTTGGGTAAGTTGTGGACAAGCTCTATTGGTGCCGGAAGCATGGCAGCACTTGTGGGCTGCCCCCAAAACATCCTTGGACTGTGTTGGTCATTGATACAAATGATGCATTTCACTATGTGTCGATGTACAATTTTTAATTTCTGGAACTCACGATCCATTGTTGCTGCCTTTTTAAGAATGATTGCAACAGTTCAAAAAGGTATTTCAACACCATCTTCCCAAGGGTTATGAAGGATAGGCAGTAAGCAAATATGTAAAAAACAGAAGAGGCAGTTTCTAAACACAGTTAAGAAAACTGCCATCAATATGTAGGTTGATGTTCAATGAAGATGCATTGTTAGCTTATGTAGATTTTGTTTCACCTTGCTAATTTTAGAATTATAACATGACATCACTGGATATAACTGAGAACCTGGTCTTACTCTTCAGCAACACCTAGGGCAAGGCAAAAGAGTGATCCTGAGTCAGTTTGAGGAGCAGAGAGCTAAAGGGAAAGCACAGCGGACAACAATTCCATGACACCCTACACGTGCAGCAACTGTGGCAGAGCCTACCGTTCCAGGATCGGCCTCGATGGCCACAGTCGACACTGCTCGACAAACCAGTGACTACCAGAAGTGCAGTACCCATGGTCGACCACGACCGACAGAGGCCACAACAACGTCTTACAATTATTAAATAACATGCTTCAGGATCCTTACAAGATTACCAAGCCAAAGATGAGATAACACAGCAAACCTATTCAGAGCTGTGACTGAAATCCTTCTTGAAACAAGATTCTTACCTCTTCCTTGTTCATGACATTGATCCTGGTTTTGATGTAGGGGAAGGCGTGTGAAGTTGTGAGAATCGTCTTTCGTTTGTATTGCTCATGCAAGTCTCCGTGGGCACGGCCATCCAATGTGAAGGGTGTGCAGTACATGAAGCAGCGCAAGTTATAATTCTTGTCAAAGTACGTGATGCGGTCTTTCATTTCATAGGTGTCAAAGAATGGCTCAACGTATGTGATTTGTATGTATGCCTGGAAAGAAAAATGGACACTTTCTAATGCTTACAAATTTAACAGGTTAAAATGAAGGAAGGGGAAGTAGAGGGAAAACACAGCGGTTCTGCAGTGGAAAGGGTGAGCAGATTCAAATCTTTGGGCATCAACATCTCTGAAGATCTATCCTGGGCCCAACATATTGATGTTATTGCAAAGGTGGCACACAACTGGATATATTTTATTAGAAGTTTGAGGAGATTTGGTGTGTCACCAAAGTCAAGCAAATTTCTACAGATGTACCATGGAAAGTATTCTGACTGGTTGCATCACCAATGGTATGGAGGCACACAGGATTGGAAAAAGCTGCAGAGGGTTACAAACTTAGCCAGCTCCATAATGGCACTACCCTCCCCACCATCAAGGACATCTTCAATAAGCAATACCTCAAGGAGGCAGCAACCATCATTAAGGACCCTCACCATCCAAGGACATGCCCTCTTCTCATTGCCACCATCAGAGAAGAGATACAGGAGTCTTAAGGCACACACTTAAAGTTTCAGGAGCTTCTTCCACTCTGTCATCAGATTTCTGAACGAACCATGAACACTATCTCATCTTTTGGCCTCTTTTTGCATTATTTATTTTTCATATTTATTATCCTAACTTACAGTAAATCTTTATGCATTGCACAGAACTGCTGCTGCAAAACAACAAATTTGATAAATTATGTCACTGATAATAATAAACCTGATCCCTGATTCTGATGAAGATGAGGGAATTATAAAATTTAAACCTAGCTGAATCAAGCTTAGCAATTTGTGTCCGTGCTTCAGATGAGCATCACCATAGGTTCCCTCATCACATTCTTCCACTTCCAATCTCTGTTCATGCTAGTAGCTCTGGCAGCGAATGCCACAGTCTCTCAATGTCCTTTTCCTGTTTCCGAAGTCACCTGCATTTCATTATCTATCGATTTCAGCTCATCAACTACCTTGTTCCATCTATTCCTTCACAAGAAGGAGGCCATCCATAGAGTAATATAACATAGAAACAGGCCCTTCGGCCCAACTCCTGCATGATGCCCACTGACCTACTGTCATTCATCTTTCAAGATCTTCTCTGTCATTTATCGATATCACAGTTGATCTTCTCGGCACTAGTCTGTAGCACTAAATGCATGTCCCTTGATTTGCTTGATATAAAATAATATGATGACCTTGGTTCTTAATGAACTCAATGACAGAGCCTCCACAGGCTTATGAGTTGAAGAATTCCCCAGATTCTTCTGCTGAATTAAGAAATTTTCTCCTCACCTTAGTCTGAAACACACTACCATGTTAATCTCACTCTTGCTTCTTGATTCCTTAGCCAGAGAAAACATTCTCCCATATCCAACCTGTGAGATGCTGCAAAAATGTTTTCAGTTCTTCTGATCCGTAGAGAATACAAGCCTAGTTCTATTCAACGTCGCTTCGTGTACAAACCTGCCATCCTAGCCCCAGTCTGGTGAACCTTCACTACATTTGCTCGATGGTAAGGACAATTAATCCTGCATAGGGAGACCCAAACTGCACACAGTACTCCAGTTGTGGCCTTGTCAAGGCAGTTTATAATTGCAGTCTAGTTTCCTTATTCCTGTAATCAAATTCTCACACTAATTACCTCTAGTCATGTCCCTTCTGCAGTGTTTCCCCTTCTACTGTCTTAATATTCTTCATGAGGTGTGGAGCACACAAGTGCTTCACCTGTGATCCTCCTCAGTTTTTGCAACAACACACTGCAACTTTTGTAAACTCTGGTTAACACAGTGAAAAGCAGTGGCCCCAGAACAGAATCCTGTTGAACACCATAACCCACTTCCAACCAACTTCGCCTTCAAAGAAATTTTTGTTTAGCTTGCTACCACTGCCCTTCTTCCACACCTTTTAACCCTCTACAACAGTTACACTGTGGCGTCTTGCTAAAGGGCTTTTTAAATACCGTATTCAGCACACACTTCATTGTATATGGTATCATTAGGCATACAATGGATGAACTTCCCTTTCTGTATGTATGTAGTTGTAAAGTTTTAAGTATTCTTGACAATTTTAACTCAGCCTCTACTGAATATTGGAGCAATTGTGAAATTTTGAGGTATGGAACAATACAAGCTTCACATATAGGTGACAGGGAAAAATAAGCTGCATCATAAATGTTACACATGAACTCTCTTAGCATTGACAGAATGACAAAGAGCTACTGCCAAAATGGAGCTCCAGTTCAGGGAATGGAACTTTAATGCATGTCAGTCTAATATTGTTAAATTGTTGATTGGCTTTAAGAGACAAGAAAGGGGGATTTTCACCAGAGGAGCAATATAAAATAAGACTGAATAACTTTAATGTAGTCTCCAGCATAATAGCTTGTGCAATGCCTCACAGCACCAGTAATTAGGATTCAATTCTTGCCTGTTCTCCCCGTGACTGTGTCGGTTTCCTCCAGTTGCTCCCGTTTCCTCCCACATTCCAAAGATGTATGGGTTGGGGTTAGCAGATTGTGGATGTGCACTGGAAGCATGGCTACACTTGTGGGCTGTCCCCAGAACATCTTTGTATTTCATTTTGCATTTTAATGTATAGTACATGTGACAACTAAAGCTAATCTTAATTTTTAATTATATAGGTCAACCATAGTTATGTAATCTGTGCCCAACAAGACCTAAAGATGTGCTGTGTTTGGGCATCAAAATAGTAGTTGACTTAGGCTCAGTTTTCCATGTTTCAACTGCTTTCAGGTCAGGCTTCAATTTTATATCTGAGCACATCTCCCGTCCATTGCACGATGCTTGCTTTGGTACAGAATGACCATTTTCATAGAAAGTGGCAAGCATGGAAAATCTCAGATTGGTACACCCACGGGACTACAGAGAATGGAATAAAAGCACGTGGTTGCAGTAAGGCGGGAGCTTACCAAGGTACATTTGTTTTGGATGTAGCTAATGGTGATAGTGTTGAAAAAAATTTTCAACTAGACTACCTGAATAATAACTGCTCAAATCCTGTGTACCAGACTCAGTCATCCAGCACAGAAAGATGTCCAAGACAATGAGAGGCTTAGATCGAGTGTAGAAAAGGCGAATACGAGGGGGCATAATTTTAAGGTGATTGGAGGAAAGTATAAGGGGGTTGCAAGAGGTAAGTAGTTTTCATCTCCCCCCCCCCCCACTGAGGGGTGGGTGCTTGGAATGTGCTACCCTGGGTGGTGGTTGGAGCTGACATGAGGGACATTTAAGAAATTCTTAGTTGGGCATATTGAGATTGATCTGAGTATATTGAGTAGGTTACAAGATCAGCACAACATAGTGGGTTGAAGGCCTTGTACTGTGCTAGAGTGTTCTATGTTCTACAGTTTGTTCGATGAAACAGGCCGACTGTTCTGCCTATCTACACTAATCTCATTTGCCCACGTTACCTCTGTATCCTTCCATGTACATAGGATACCCTGTGCCAAAGGTATCCATCTATACCTTGCCTATTTAAGGTGAACTAAGTTGTTAACCTGGGTAAAGTACTTTGGTATTAACTATTCACATTTTCATGGTGGGTAGTTTTATCTTCTAAGTTGCTGTTACCTTGTTAGGATCCAGTTTAGCTTTGTCGACTGGATTAGAATCTTTGATAATCTCAGCGGCCTCTTCCCCAAACCGATCCCGGTAGAACTCCTATCACAATACAGAACAATTTTAATTACAGGGAACAAGAACAAAATATAGAACCCATTTAATCACAGCACCCATAGCTGTGAAAATTCCCTACTTTCATCTAGTTCCTTTGAATTTCATGTTTCACTCTGCCTCTAGTGTGCTCAAGAACTTGCTTAAAGTTTTCTCATCATGTCTCTGTTACTTCTCTTGCCAATAATATTATTTGGTATCAACTCTTTACGAATGGGAGTAAGTGTTTCTCTCTCTCACCCCTCCCACCCCCCCCCCCCCCCACTTTCTCTATCCTTCCCTGAATTTAAACATTTCTATCAGACACCCCTGTAATCTCTTTAGTTCCAAGACAACAACCCCATGTCCCTGCTTCTTCGGTCTATCCACATTACTGAAGTACTCCATCAAAACATTATTTCCATAAATTTCTTCTGCTTGTTCTTGTATCCTTCCCTGAAACTTTCAAGTGATGTACTTGATGTCCTTAGGTCTTCGGTCTTGCAGCCTTTTTAGAATTTTTGCACTCTAATTTATCTTGTCTCTTCCCATTCTTCCAGCAAAATGGAACACTTTGCATTTCTTACCATCAAGATTCATCTGACATCCATTTGCCCATTTCACCATACAGTGCCTATAAAAAGTATTCACCCCCCGTTAGGTTTCATGTTTTATTGTTTTACAACATTGAATCACAGTGAATTTAACTTAGCTTTTTTGACACTGATCAACAGATAAGACTCTTTCAAGTCAAAGTGAAAACAAATTTCGACAAATCGGTCTAAATTTATTACAGTTATTAAACACAAAATAACTGTATGCATAATCACTCACCCCCTTCAAGTCAGTATTTAGTAGATACACCTTTGACAGCAATTACAGCCTTGAGTCTGTGTGGATAGGTCTCTATCAGGTTTGCACATCTGGACATTGCAATTTCCCCCCATTCTTCTTTACAAAACTGCTCAAGCTCTTTCAGATTGCATGGGACCGTGAGTGAACATGCCTTTACAAGTCCAGCCACAAATTCTCAATTAGATTGAAGTCTGGACTCTGACCTGGCCACTCCAGGACATTAACTTTGTTGTTTTTAAGCAAATCTTGTGTAGCTTTGGTTTTGTGCTTGGGGTCATCGCCTTGCTGGAAAACAAATAGTCTCCCAAATAGCAGTTCTCTTGCAGACTGCATCAGGCTTTCCTCCAGGATTTCCTTGTATTTTGCTGCAATCATTTTACCCCCTACATTCACAATCCTTCCAAGGCCTGCTGCTGTGATGCAGCCACCACCATGGCTCATGGTGTGCTTTTGTAATTTATTTTTTTATTGAAGTTCATCATCAAACAAACATTTCCATAAGATGTATTTCAGACATTGTACATATATATCATATAATCATATATATCACAAATTTCCACAAAGTATTTATCTGAGGTATACACTTATAGAAAAGAGTGGAAAGAAAAGACAAGCCAAAGGAAAGAACTATGTACAAATAGGGAGTGATCTTTTTTTTTACAACAGATTCATTGATTTGTGAGAATAAAATCAGGCCTATGAGGCATTATGTAGTTAAACCATTTTCCCAGTATGAATCAAATTGTTCCAGACTAACAGATGCTGTTATCTTCTCCATTTTGTAAATGTCCATTGTAATTTCCATCCATGTATTTAAAGTTGGGCTCTCCTGTGATAACCATTTCCTAGTAAGAGTCTTTTTACCAGGAATATTCATTAAATATTTATCTCGTTTCAACTATTCTTGGGGTATATATCCAAAATATATGGTCTTACTCTCTAAGGGTATTTCACATTTAAAGATGTCTTGTAGGGCATTGTGTATCCCCCTCCAATAGTTTTTGATAATAGGGCAGTCCCAAAAAATATGATAATGATTTGCATTTTGATTTCCACAATTCCTCCAGCAAACAGGGAGGTTACTATCATAATGGGATTTCTGAGAGGGTGTAAAAAAAAATCTTATCAAGTTTTTCCATCCAAACTCCCTCCATTTCTGTGAACTGGTACACTTCCATTGAGACCTCCATATTGTCGTCCATTCTTCCTCAGATATAATTATCTCTCCTTCCTTCTCCCATTTTGTTTTAATTTATGAAGTCAAATGTGTTTTAAGATTTGACAACCCCTTATACATGCTTGAAATGATTCTACTATCATTATCTGAATTATATGCTTTTCTAAAGAGCTCTATCAAGCATGTACTTGCCTTGGTTACATTTTAAAGCATCTTATTAACATATTGTCGCATCTGTAAATACCGATAAAAATCTTGTTTTTCTAATAAGTGTTTCTCTTTACGCATTTCAAAACTGAACAGTATTCCTTCTTTCATTATGTTGCAAAGAACTGTTATTCCTTTAGCTGTACAGTCCTTAAATCTAGCATCCAATTTATTTGGTGTAAAATCCGAGTCATATGCACACCATTTAAGAATTGCAATATCTCCCTCTAGATTATATTCTTTTATAGTAGTTTTCCATATTTTAAGAGTCAATTTCACCCATGGGTTATCAATAGTATTTATGTACCTTTGCAGGTTGTTATCAGCCAAAATTGCTTGTATGGGGATGGGAAGTACCCGCTCCTCAATGTTTTTCCATTGAGCGTCATATGATGGGTTGCACCAACATATCACAGCCCTCAACTGTGCTGCAAAATAATAATCTCTAAGAGAATGTAGGCCCCATCCCCCCTTTTCCTTTGCTAATTGCAAAGTTTTGAGACGAACTCTAGGCCTTTTACCCTGCCAAATATACCTTGATAGCAAAAAAAAACACAAAATGCTGGCAGAACTCAGCAGGCCAGACAGCATCTATGGGAGAAGGTAGTGACGACGTTTCGGGCCGAAACCCTTCATCAGGAGTAAAGTAACATGGGATGGTCGAGGGGGGATGAGAAGTGGGGGGAGGGATAAAGTAGAGAGCTAGGCTGGAGGGAAATGGGCTGGGGGAAGGTGGAGAATTATGGGAAATAAAAGAGAAAGAAAGGTAGGGCTGGAGGGAAAAAAGAGAGAGAAAGAGAACCAGACTAAAATAATAGATAGGGATAGGGGTGAGGCAGGGGTATCAACGGAGGTCTGTGAATTGAATGTTCATGCTGGCAGGTAGGAGATAAGGTATTGCTCCATCGACCTGTGGGTGGCCTCATCTTGACGGTAGAGGAAGCCATGGACAGACATGTCGGAGTGGGAGTGGTCTGTGGAACTGACGTGTGTGGCCACAGGGAGATCCCGCTACTGCTGGAGGACTGAGCGCCGGTGTTCGGCAAAACGGGCTCCCAGTCTGTGGCGGGTATCCCCAATGTATAAATGGCCACATCGGGAGCACCGGTTACAGTATATCGCCCCAGTTTTCTCGCAGGTGAAGTGGTGCCTCACCTGAAAGGACTGTCTGGGGCCTAGGATGGTGGTGAGGGAAGAAGTGTGGGGGCAGGTGTAGCACTTCTTCCGTTTGTAGGGATGAGTGCCCGGAGGGAGGTCGGTGGAGAGGGATAGGGGGGATGAATGGACAAGGGAGTCGTGTAGGGAGCGATCCCTGCGGAAAGCCGAGAGTGGGGGGGAGGGGAAGATGTAGCTGGTGGTGGGATCACGTAGGAGGTGGCGGAAGTTACGGAGGAAACCTTGTTTCCATTCATTGAATTGATTTTGATTAATCTCTATTGGTAGGGTCTGAAACAGATATAACAGTCTGGGCAGTATATTCATTTTAATAGACTCAATCCTTGAACTGAGACTGAAAAAAGGAATCAGGTTCTATCTTGCCACATCTTCCTTCATTTTTTTATATAAAGGCTGATAATTACATTCTGATAATTTTGCCAAATCTTTTGGCATAATGATGCCCAAATATTTGAAAGACTCTGTGTGCCATGCCCAGAGGTATCGACTTTCAATTTCCCTTGGTGGGCTATAGTAATATGAAAGTAATTGGGTTTTATCTATGTTGATCTTGTATCCTGATAATTGACCATATTGTTCAAAGGATTGCATCAATTTAGGTAGAGTATGTTGGTTGCCCTAGATAGATCAAAATGTCATCCGCTTAACATGGTGTGCTTTTGATGATGTGTAGTGCTTGGCTTCAGCCTGAGCATACAGTCTGATGGCCAGAAAGCTCAATTTTGGATCCATTAGACCATAGAACTTTCTTCCAGTTAACTTCAGTCTCCGATACGCTTCTGCTTGTTCTTGAATCCTTCCTAGAAACTTCCACGTGAGTTTATTTTCAACAGTAGCTTTCTCTTTGCTATTCTCTGATAAAGCTGCGACTGGTGAAGCACCCGGCCAACAGTTGTTGTATGTGCAGTCTCTCCCATCACAGCCACTGAAGCTTGTAACTCCTCCAGAGTTGTCATAGGTCTCTTGGTGGCCTTCCTCACTGGTCCTCTTCTTGCACGGTCACTCAGTTTTTGAAGACGGCCTGCTCTAGGCAGATTTACAGCTGTGCCATATTCTTTCCATTTCTTGATAATTGACTTAACTGTACTCCAAGGGATATTCAGTAACTTGGAAATAGTCTTGTATCCATCTCCTGACTTGTGCTTTTTTATAATCTTTTCGTGGAGTTGCTCAGAGAGCTCTTTTGTATTCATGGTGTCGTTTTAGCCACAATACTGACTCACCAGCAGTTGGACCTTCCAGATACAGGTCTATTTTTACTACAATCAATTGAAATACCTTGACTGCACACAAGTGATCTTCATTTAACTAATTATGTGACTTCTAAAACCAATTGACTCCTCCAGTGATAATTTGGTTGTTATATTAAAGGGGGTCAATACTTCTGCAGTCTATTATTTAGCGTTTTATATTTGTAATTAACTTAGATCTCACTTTATAGAGATCTGTTATCACTTTGACATGAAAGTCTTTTTCTGTTGATCAGTGTCAAATAAAACCAAATTAAATCCAATGTGATTCAATGTTGTAAAATAATAAAAATGAAAACTTACAAAGCAGGAGTGGGTGTGAATACTTTTTATAGGCACTCTATATCTTCAAGTCTACTACTATCTTCTCTTCTGATTTCTACACCTTCAAATGTTGCATCGTCTGCAGATCTGAGAGCTGTACATGCAAGCCCACGTCTTTAAGAAAAGGAAATTTGCCTAGCTCTGATTCTTGAGAGCTGGCAAACTGACTTACCTCAAGACGATATGAAATCTCTGCCAACTTGGTGATTGAGGGCTCCTTATAGACAAACTCTTGTTCGTCCAAATCTCCAAATTTACAACCATAGAAACCCACTCGGAAATAAGTCCCAAACATCCTCTTTGAATTCTGCAGAAATGTTTCAGGAAAGTGCGTTAACAAATGCAGCAGCAACTCATTTGATCTTCCATCTAACCTCAAATGGCCTTTTATTTTAAAATGGTTAGTTAAAAAGTAAAGTGGTTTATAAAATATCCCTGGATTGACTAGTTCGGCATAATATACAAAATCAGAGCAAAAATGAATACAGATAGCAATTTATCATTAAGGTATTATTTTTGATTACACCTCTGACATTTTTTGAAGGACACCATTAAGTTTATCCATCCTTGTTGAAATACTCTCATCTCAGATTAACTGGTGCATGCATTAAATCATTCACATAACTCTTCTCCTTTAGAAGGGAGTCACCTAATGACAGCATGGTATTTTTGAACTTCTCATACCAGTCTGTGAGGTTTTTCCCAATTTCACCAAATTTGTAGCTGTTTTATAATGTCTGGGATCTAGCACTGAGACTGAAGTCATCAAGTCTGAGATAGGTCATTCATTTGACTCTAAGGAAAATAATTTTTGACATAAATAGACACCACACCAAGGAAACTACAAGAAAAACATCAGTAGCTCATACCACCTATTTAGAATATCAACACATGACAAGGTGAGGCCAAATCACATCCAGGGAATGCACAAAAATATTTTTATCCCATGAAGGATTAATGGGATTGAGATAAATTGAGTTGTGGTAGAAATTAAAAGAAAAAGGAAAGACAGTCCTGGTTAAAGCCACGCACTAAGATTGAACATGGAAGCTAAAAGGTAGAGAGTGGGCTAGGGAAGTGGAATCCTGTCCAATTTGAAAGGCAAGGTTTCAGTTGACTAACTTTGATGAATATTCTACCTGGAAGCTGGTAAAATTGATGAGAAACAATTTGGGGCTGGTGAGAAACAGCCCCAAGAGGCGTCAGCTCAGGTGCTATAGGAACAGTTCTCGCAGCTAGTGGGTGTTGTGATGGTAGATTTTGTGTGACAGCAAGTTTCCCTTTGAAATCAGGACTGAACTTCTGCTTTTATAATATTGATAATTGTTATAAAGTTTATGTTGTAAATACATGCAAGTTTTTATGTATTTATGCACATTTTATTCTATATCTGTCCTTTAACCTCCAACTTTTATTTTTTATATAATTCTTCAGTCTTTATAATGGTTATTTTTTGTAGCATGTCGGCCCCTGACCAACAGAGCACAGCAAATTCCTAGTACATGTAAATGTATATGGCAAATCAAGTTGATCCTTGATCCTCTTCCTTGCCCATAAGAAGTGCTAAAGGAATTGACCTCAGTGCAGCTTAATGAATTAGTCATCCACCTTTGGTTTTGATTCTGATCTGTACTTCAATTTAAAATGCCCATGTTGTCATTAGGTTGTATCTTTGAAGGTTAATTATGCCCTACTTTACATTTATAGGCAAATCTATGACAAGAATGTGAAGTGAAATTCAGTTTCAAATATGAAGTATCAGATACAGTGCTTTGTAAAAGTATTCACTCCCCAACCTTTAGATCACATAAATGGGTATTGCAACTCATTTAGATCAAGATTAGACAAATTTCAGTTGTATTCTGTATATATACCTTGACAATAAAATGATCCTTTGAATTTAACTGACAATTTTTATTTGTGAATCACATGCTTCTTTTTTCCATAATAGAGCCAAAAAAACAGAGAAAATTGTAAATTCAAAAACTGACATGTCAGCAGTTCAAAAATATTCATCCCCCTTTACTCAGTACTTAGTTGAACCACCTACTTAGTTGAACGCAGCTACTATAGTCAGTAATCTTTTTGGATAAGATTCTATTAGCTTTGCATTACATGATGGAGCAAGATTTGACAATTGCTCCTTGCAAAATTCCTCAAGCTGTATCAGCTTTGTTGGGAAACAGCAATGGGCAGCAATCATGAACGTCCTGCTAGAGATGTTCGATCAGGTTAAGGTCAGGACCCTGACTGGGTCACTCAAGGACATCAATTTTTTTCATTTGAAGCCACTCAGTGGTGGTCCTGGCCATGTGCTTTGGGTCGTTGTCCTGCTAAATGATGAACGTCCTCCCCAGTTTAAGCTTTCTGGCAGAGGCTAGCAGGTTTTTATCCAGGATCTCTCTATATTTAGCAGCATTTATCTTCTCATCAATCCTGACGAGGTTTCCAGTCCCTGCTGCTGAAAAGCATCCCCACAGCATGATGCTATTTCCACCATACTTTACAGTAGGTCTGGTGTTACCTGGCTGAAGTGCACGATTAGATTTACAACACATGTACTGCTGAGCATTAAGGCCAAAAATTTCCACTTTAGTCTCACCCAACCACAAGACCTTCTTTCACACCTTTTCAGTATTTTCTAAAAGATGCTTTGCGAAGTCTTTACGCGAGTACGGATATGCTTTTTTTTTTAAAGCCAGGGCTTCTTCCTTGCCACTCTTCCATAAACACCCTTTTTGTGCAAGGCCTTGCACAAGAGATGGTGGAGCTGTGAACTTCATCTCCAGTTGCAGCCACTGACTTCTGCAGCTCACTCAGAGTGACTGTTGGTGTCACAGTAGCCTCTCATACAAGTGCTATTCTTTTCTGGCGATTAAATTTAGACGGGCAGTCTGACCTAGGCGGTGTGGCTGTGGTTTCATGTTTTTGTTCCACCTTTTCATGATGGACTGCACTGAGCTCCAAGGTATGCTCAGTGCCTTAGAGATGGTCTTGTACCCTTCCCCAGATTTGTGCTTCTCTATTATCATTTCCCTGACTTTTCTTGAATGCTCTTTTGGCTTCATTTTGGTTTGCACTATTGAAAATCTACCATATTGTTGGACCCTACAGAAAGAGGGAGTATTTATTATGAATTCATTGAGAACAGGCAATCCTCCAATTTTCTACGTCAACAAATTGGGTGAGTTGGTAATGTAATACATTAGTGCAGTAATTACAAAGGAAATGAATAGTTTTTCAGCCTCACAATTTTGGTTTTTAATTTTTAGTAAATTGTTGACATGTTTTGGAATTTTTCTTTTGATTTGACATGATTGACATTTTTTTGTAGATTAGCCCAAAAATGCTCCTTCAATATATTTTATATTTAGAAACTGAGACAATAAAATGTGAAAACAGTTGTGGGGGTTGAATACTTTTTCCAAGGCATTTTAAGGCTTCCTTATTTAACACACCTTACTATTGTCAGGTCATTGGCTGCAGTCTATCATCACTGCAGGACTTGTTTGTGTCCAGAACAAAGACACAGTAAGAAAATTTATTGTAGACACACCCATCCGGGATAATGCTTTTCACAAAAGCTCCCTTCTTGAAAGTGTTGTACCGCTATTAAAACAAAACCTCACGCCATCTTAAAAGTTTCTTCCACCGAGCAGTTAATCTAGTCAAGAATTCTAGTTAGCACCCCCCACAGCCCTCTATTACCTCAGTCACTGTAAATAGTTTAAACCACTTTTTATAATGCTGTTTACATTGTAAATACACGATGGATTTATGTATTTGTGCACAAATGTACTTTAATTTCTTCATTTATTTTTTAAAAATAATTCTTTATTTTTACTGTTCTACCATTGAATGTTGGTGTTTTTTGTTGCATTTTCTGCCAACAAACCATAGCAAACTGCTAATACATGTAAATATACAGTATATGGCAAATAAAATTATCCTTGATCCATCAACACCTGAACTTTACTGTGTTATTTGCCGATCCAACAGGGCAAATCATACGTGCATCAAATGACAGCTTTTGACTATGGGAGAGACTGACTCGAGCTGGAGACAACTATCAACTGACTTTATGTCACAGGACACATAAGAATGCAGACTTTCATCACATCTTGGGAGGACTTCAAATCAAGTTCCAGAGATGAAAACATATTTAACACAACAGTGGAGGGGGAGGGGGCTTCCCTTCCAAATTTCTTTATTTCTACTCCATCAAAAGGAAAACCCACTTTACCAGATCTAAGATCAGATACCACACTCTTGTACTTTTGAAAATTTATCAATTCTCATGGAACTGGAAGTTGAAGCAATTGGCAGAAACATTTATAAGTGTAAGGTTATTTTAAGTAATTTTCAGTGCAAATTATAAAAAAACACTGTAAATTAATAATAAAATATAGCAACTTACCGCAAGGTGCAGTGAGGGGGACAGTGTGATCAGCAGCAAGCGGAATAAAGGAGAAAGCAGACAGAGAGGATCATCAACTGATAGACTAAACACCAATCACTGTTACATCTAAAGGTTACAGGAGGTCTCCTATGACACTAAGGTGTTCTACTGCTGCCAAAATGGAAAGTGTGAACTAATCATCAACAACTCAGCTATAATATGGTCACATACTTCATTTAAATTTATTTTCCTGACAACCCACCCTAAAATGTGCCTCAACATATTCCACTAGATATTGAATGAATAGATGACTAAATCCCAACCAAGTGTACATACACTCAGTGGCCACTTTATTAGGTACACTTGTATATATGCTCCTTAATACAAATATCTAATCAGCCAATCATGTAGCAGCAATTTAATACATAAAAGCATGCAGACATGGTCAAGAGATTCAATCATTTTTCAGACCAAACAACAGAATGGGAGAAAAAATGTGATTTAAGTCACTTTGACTGTTGTCTGATTGTTGGTACTAAATGGGGCAGTTTACATATCTCAGAAACTTTCACACACAACGGTCTCTAGAGTTAACAAAGAATGGTGCAATAAACAAACAAAATAAAAACCCAGTGAGCAATAGTTCTGCGAAAATGCCTTGTTAAGGAGAGTGGTCATAGGAGAATGGTCAGACTGGTTCAAGTTCAACAATGGTGTGCAGAAAAGCATCCCTGAACACACACCATGTTGAACCTTGAAGCGGATGGGCTACAGCATCAGAAGACCACACTGGGTTCCACTTCTGTGCCTAGTAAAGCAGCCACTGAGTGTAGTTCATTCCAGTTTGGGAAATTAGACTATGCTATTTTGACAGATGGCAAATAAAACGAAATAGACAAATATCCATAAAATATTAGATATAAAAATGTACGGCTCAAAATGAAGAGCATCTCCAAATCTTAAATATCCTTTGAACCATTTAGCAGATGATAATCATATTCCATCAACTTTAAACAGCAGTTGATGGAGGGTGGGTTAGGGATGAGTTAGTGGCTTTATTAAAGCAAGCACCATCTCTCCTTTTGTTTTAAAGTTCTGTTCTGACATAAAACCTGCCAGTTTACTTCAATACACTGGAAAGGAAAAAAAAAGCCAGTACAATAAAAACAGGAATTACTCAGCAGTCAGACAGTATATGCGGGAAGAAGAACAGACCTAATTAGTCAGAATTCCTCAACAATCTGCAGGTTACTCATCACTGCATCTGACTGCTGCAGATTAACGTGTTTTGCAACTTAAGCATAACAGTTTTTATGCAGATCCATTATGATGGCAGATGCTGGAATCTGGTGCAACAAGCAAGTTGCTGGGCGAACTCGGTGAGTTGAGCATCATCTGTGGGGGTGAAGGGGGAACTGTATCTTTGTTTAGTCCACAACCCCTTACAATAATAATCATGTGACAATCTTTCCTATATCAATTTAAATTGCATATTTGCTCCATTCTTAGTGAAGTTGAAATTTTGTTTGGTGTTTGCGATCAGATTTAATAAGTACAATAAAGAAAATTCAGCACAGACTTCTCTGTATGACTCCCACTATATTAACATTATCAGATATTCTGCAAACACAAAATGTGCATGCCTTGATGGAAGTTATTTGGTTATAATATGACTTGAGTGTCAAAATAATGAATTGTGATTCATTGGGAAACAATCAATCAACAAAACAGAATAACCAAGGAACTATCAGGTAACGCAGTATTAACAGCCTTCAGGCAGCCTTCTGGATTGAGTTATTCTCTAAAGAACACTGAAGCCCTCTCTTTAAGAATCCTTAATGAGGGCTTATTTTCCCCCAGAAAGAAAGTGGCTGGGCAATTAAATGAAAAGGCTTAATTTCCAAAAAGGCTTGGGAATTCCCATTATTCTTGATCCTAGCTATCCTCACTAATCTGAGAGTTGGGGTAGTGAAGCCAGCAGAGGTTCCTGGATCAGTTTGCACAAATAGCTCCCTTTTCTTTTTGCAAAGCTGTAGATATTCTCAACACTTAGACAGGAAACCTGAAAGACAAGACACACAACTTTCTAGGAATACCCAGATGCAAAGAATATCTGTGAGCTAAGGCTCAAACTCATTCTTTTGCACAGTCTCCAACCTCCTCGCCCCTTTCAATTATTCCAAAGTAGATTCATTTATTTTCTTTTGGCTACAGTAGCATGACTTGGGAAAGTACACACTCCAAAGCAGGAAACACATGCAGGAGGAGCAGCAGATAGCAGTTCTAAACTACCACATTATGAAGACACATATGTAGAGTAATCAGTTAGTGTGCAGTTTATTTGGTGACCTTAGGCACATTATTGATGAATACAGGAGGAACACACATTACTTTCCAGGATGGAGTGAAGAGAATGGGATTCTCATCTATCACCTAACTGGAAGTTGAAGCTCAGTATTGAACAACATGAAAAATGCAAAACGATAAGAGGCATAGATCGAATGGATAACCAGAGACTTTTTCCCAGTGTGGAAAGTACTAATATGAGAAGAAGTAATTTTAAGGTGATTAAAGGAAAGTATAGGGGATGTCAGAGGTAATTTCTATACAGAGTGTGTTGGGCATGAGGAACACCTTGGCAGGGTGTGGCAGACATATTAGGGGCAATTAAGAAATTCTAGATAGGCACATGGATAATAGAAAAACGGAGACTGTAGGATGGAAAGGTTGGACTGATCTTAGAGTACGTTAAAAGGTCAGCACAATATCGTGGGTTGAAGTGCTTGTATTGTGCTGTGATGTTCTATGTTCTTTTGAGAAACCCACACTCCCAGATTTGCAAAGTCAAGAAGTGGCTCTGCATGGATCATTATTGGGCTAGTTGGAGTGGTTGCGTGTGATGAATGAAATGATCTATACTTAAGTATTACTGGGGTCTGCACTATTGATTCTGCTTCCTTGGGCCAAAGAAGAGAAAAATCTGCTTAAGTCACCATTCCTGCATACTAGCTTTCAGAACCCCTTATGCACGGAGATGGCAAATAAGAGCAGCATAGAGGCTTGGCTCCCATTTTGTTGCAGATGGACTGCTGACAATTGCTTTCCAATTTTAAATGCGAAGCATGGCAGTATGGGGTAGGAACTAGGATGTTAGGAACAATGATGCAGTGCAAGAGCAGACAAATTAACAACCGCCCAAGAGCAGAAATTCTACTGAACACAGTGGTGAGTGGCATGTGGCATAGTCATTAGCGTAACACTTTACCGCGTCAGCAGTTCATTTCCCACCACTGTCTGTATGGAGTTTGTCCATACATTCTCCCCATTCTGCATGGGTTTCTTCCAGGTGGTTCAGTTTCCTCTCACATTCCAAAGATATACAGGTTAGTAAGTTGTGGGCATGCAATGTTGGTGCCAAAGGAAGGTGACCCTTGCAGGCTGCCCCCAGCACATATTCAGACTATGTAGGACGCTAATGCAAAACAATACATTTCACTGTATGGTTCAATGCACATGTGACAAATAAAGCTGATCTTTATCTTTTTTATCTTTACAAAACAATATATGAAGAGGGATGGTAGTGCAGTGCTTAGCGTTAATGTTATTACAGCGCCAGCAACCTGGGTTAAATTCCACTGCTGTATGTAAGGAGTTTGCACATTCTCCTTACATACAGCAAACTGTATGGGTTTCTTCTGGGTGTTCCGGTTTCCTTCCACATTCCAAAGACATATGGGCTAGTAGGTTTATTATTCACATGGGTGTAAATGGACAGCATGGGCTCACTGGCCAGAAGGGCTTGTATCTCTACACAAGCAAAATGGAACCAAACTTTGTAAATAAGCTTTCATTCCTCCCTCCCACTCGACAACAGATGGCTGCCTGAAGTGACGCTCAATGTTGACACTCAAGAGTTAGCTGATGAAACATTAGTGACAACATGGGAATATTTCCCAGCCAGGGTGTGCGCTGTCTCCTCACATCACACAGCCAGTGACATGCAAAAGCTCTATCATTGTACAAAAAAATCCAATCCACACCAAGTCCATGCAGCCTACCTCCCAGCCAGAACTCTGTACGAAGACAGTAAGGGGGTAAGGGGAGAGATAAAGCAAAAAGAGAGACAAAATTCACCAATGAACGCTCAAACAGATCCATGGCTGAATACACAGTTTTGAGCTGTACAGAATCATTGCGGTGACAGTGCGATCAGTATGTTTGTTTTCAAGGCCGTGACTTATAAAGTGATTCTGGTATACAGGAGTGGCAGTATCCCAAATTTAACAAACAACACTACAGAAATGTACACACCAATCACCCAGAGTGAGTGGTACATGTCAGTCAGAAACATAATGAGGACAAAACATCAGTCAGACTCACAGGGAGATACAAATTGTCAGCACCACAGTGAGAGGTACTATTAGTCAGCATTGTGATGGGGGATATACATCTGTCAGCATCACAGTGAGGGAATACACAGTTAAATATACAGACACAGTCAGGGATACAGTTAGTCAGTGTCATGGTGGGGGGGGATATGCCTGTTAATATCATAGTAATGAGTATACCAGTAAGACAAAGTGATGTGGTACATAGTTGGTTTCACATTGAGGGGTACATGGCAATCAGCCTCATGAAAAGGTGTGCACATCAGTCAGGGTCAGTCAGTCCACATCACAGTGCAAAGTACACATCAATGTTAAATGTAAGGGGGATTAATTAACATCTCTGGTAAGGAAAGAGAAGAATTTAAGTTGCTTACTGTAGTTTCTATATATACACCCTAAGATCCTATATTTATATTATATACGTACACCCTGAAATTCATCTGTGGGAAGACAAATCTCAGGGTTGTATACTGCATATATACTTTGATAATAAATGTAATTTGAATCGCACAAGGTTGCACTATGAAGCTCTGCATTTTTCCCTTCATCAACAGAAAATGAGAAAGCCCCAAGTGAGAACACTACCTGTAATTGTTGAGTCAATCCCCCATATAATCTTCATACCTGTGTGCCTGATGCTAAAGCAAGCACAAAGATTATAAACTCTGTTCTAAGGAACTCCTATATCTGCATCTTTTTGATATTGTCATTTCTAAGCTTTGAGTGAAATGCACTATGGGAAGAGGATGTAAAATGGTAAAGGCTGGGCAGTGGTGCATGTCCAGGTGAAGCTTGAATAGGGTTAATAGCAGCTAATCCCTCATCTCAGTATAAAGGGTGGTGACAAACATCCAGCCACACCACATAGACATTAAAGTTCTTAAACTATAGATTGAGATAACAGGAACTCTACAGTCAGTATATCATAATGGAAGCTCTCAGCAAAGCTTCCCCAGAGACATACTAAACTACACTTTTCTCCTCACCCACTGGAGTTAATCACCATTTTTGGAACTATTTGGGAAAGAGAGCAAACTCCAATTGTGGAGGCAAAATTTTTTGGGCCAGACCGCACTGATTGCTAGCCACTTTGTAGTAAACCACTGGCTAGATTCAGCCGGTGCATTCGAGATCTGTGCCATGGACATGTGGGGGCAACCCAGGCTGAGGGGCCAGTTACAAAGCATATCCGTCAGCCACACCTGGCATATCTAGAATGGCCTCATACATTCAAATCAGGCCACTGAACTTCACTGTGAAGTAAGGTGTTTCTTTCCTTCCATCTTTATTTTAAATAGTATTAACATTTTAATTAATTTAAATTGTTCTTTTAAGTAATTTTCAGTTTTTAAAAATATTTAAATTTTATTGAAATGTTTCTAAATATTTTGTCACTAGAGACCTTTTGCAAAACTAAAATGCTTTCTGATAGAATAAGCAAGGACTCAGGTCATCGACAGCCATGAGACCATGAAGAGTGGTCTTGAGCTAGTGTGGGGATGACCAAGAGATGTGGTTCAGATCTAGCCTATTGAGAATATTATTAATCACAAATTCTTAAATACTTCCCCTCACAAAACTTTTGCTTCGTTTTGATTTTAAAATTCAGCATAGGATAAGTACAGCATAAAAACAGTACTGAACTTTAAAGTCAGTTCCTATTGTGTTTGAAGGGTATCAAGTACCAAGCTGGGCTGCACGTTTTTGCAAACTTCTGCTGTGGCCCACAGAACAAATATTTTTCCCTTGTTAAAAATTAGCCAGTAGTCACCTACTTGCACCATGCACTTTTAACACACAGCCATTACTCGAACGAATAAGATTTATGATCCACAACAGATGGCAACCCCATGAAATTGGGATACTTTTTCAAGTGTGCCTCATGTGAGAATGAGCTTCACAGTTAAAATGGGTTTGATCATTGAGATTTAAATCAGATGTAAAGTGATGGAGCTGAAAATTTTAAAGAAATGTTGTAGTTCTGCTCTCATCTCCACTTCTTCATTCAGTTTGAGCTGCACTTAAATCCAACAACACTACGAGAAAAGTAAAGCATATCAACCACCTCTCAAATTAACGTTTCAGGAACTGACTTAAAGAATTTTTTTATAGATGCATTTATTGATACCAGTGAAACTGATTGTGATGCAACAGTCAATTTAAAACATGAAAGAAGGTATGTCTGCACCACCATGTGGCATGATTTGGGATATACAAGCACTGAACTCCAGCTTTTTAAATCTGCTCATAATTTTGCATGATTAAATTTTTTTACACACTGCTTGACTTTCAGTTAAAGGGCAGAAAGGTACTGTATCTCTCGTTGCTGGCTCTACCAAAACTGTAATTGAATCCATTTAGCTCAATCTGAATCTGCAACAGTCCCGGTTATTTAAGTTTGTCTTCTTTTGCATATTGGTCAGTCTTTCTGTGTAGTTTTTCATTGATTCCTACTGCATTTCTTGGTTCTACGTGAATGCCCACAAGAAAATGAATCTCAGGGTGACAGCTACGTACTTCGATGATAGATTTTGTTTGAACTTTGAGTTGAACATCCTGCTCCTTAGGCAATCCCTGGTGGTCGAGATGACTGGCTCCCACCAGGATCTGTAGCTTCGAAGTGGCTGATGTAGGAACTGTGCACTTTTCCACTGTAGTACTTTGGAGAAACGGCAGGAGATGCAGGTGTTTGTAAGGTGATGCATTCCTTCTGTTATGCACTGGGCTACTGTGTATTTCTAACACATGGAATCAAGGTCACATTGCCTTCCCTATTGCTTTTTTCTCACTTTAAGCAGTCATGGGCTTGGGCATTCCCCCAGGAGTAAGTGGGGATATTGCATTTATATTGAGGTCTGATGCCATATTTGAACCTTTGCCTCGGATGGTCTGGTAATCTCTTGCTGTGACAGAGCTCAGAACACTATTTTAGGAGTCTGATATCAAGCGAGTGAATGATGTGACTTGCCAAGCATAACTAATTGTAATTAAGGCCTTGGTGTCAGAGATGTGAGCCTGAAAGAGGACACCAGGTTCGGTCTGCTTCACTTCCTTGTGGAGGCGGCAGTGTTGAAATCTTTTTAATTCCTTTAAGCAATATAAACCTTGAAAAGGCTCACCACTGCTTGAAGACTGAATTTTCTTCATTTATTTTTATTTTTCATTTAGAGATATAGCACGTTAATAGGCCATTCTAACCCAACGAACCCACGCTGCCCAATTACATCTATGTGACCAATGCATACATCTTTGGAATGTGGGAGGAAACTGAAGCTGTTACAGGGAGGTTGTACAAACCCCTTACATACAGCAGTGGAATTGAACCCAGGCTGATGGCAAGGTAATAATGTTCCGTTGCTGTGCTGCCCAGAATTTTGTGCTGGGTTTGAGGTTCTGACCTTCAAACACCATCTCCTAAGTTAAACAAAGGCAATGGCTCACCAAAAGTGACAGTAAGTTTCGGCACTGCTATCGTCTTCGCTGAGAGATGGCTGCTCCCCAGATATGGGAATTGGTCCACAGTTTCCTGTGAAAGTTTACGATCAAAGGGTTGTGTCGAACAATGGGGAGGGGGAGCAATTCGGTCAAGGCTTCTGCAGATGCTGAGTGCAGGGCCCATCTTCAATAAATCAACTAATGACTTTGACATTTGACGCCTGAACACGCATATCCATGTATCGTCAGTGTACCATAGCTCACCTCCAGGGAGACGATCACTTTGGAGAAAGGCTGCATTTTCCATTGAATAGCTTCTTATTTGGGCTGTAGATTAACTCTGCTCCAGAGGAAAGATTGTTGGAGGCAAAATGCAGCACAGTAACAAAATGGTGTTGGACACTGGGCTTCATTGAAACTCTGTCCATTGGTGAGGATGTAGTGTCTGGTCTGACTTATTACACTACTATCATGGCAGAGTCATTGCTGCAGAGGAACTTAACTTCCATACCTTTCTCTTAGTGGGATTAGGACTTACGGATTTGGGCCATAGATGGCCTTGATAGCAGTGAGAAACCTGCATACGTTCTTGGTGTCTCCCACATTCCTGCCATCTGTTCTCTATGTCAGAGATTCTTTTCCTTGACCTCGACTTGCAGGGAGCCATAGCATTGTTTCACCTCTCATGACATGACGAAGTTTCCAAACCAGAAATATTTTGCACTGTCTTTAATTAACTTCTTGATCTCCTGGTCATTGTCATCAAAGCAGTCTTGGCTTTACAAACAACTGCTAGAAGAACTCAGTGGGTCGAGCAGCATAAGCGAAGGGGAAAGGAATGGTTGACATTTTTGGTTGAAATCCTGCATTGGGACAATGTCTCCAGTCCTGGTTATTCTTGGAGTGATACCAACAATCTCAACATAGCTGCCAATTTTAGTTGAACAGGATCCAAAGTTGACAGGAGAACCTGAGGTACTGAATACTAGTTAACTACATAAGGAGCTTGAGAGTTTCCATCATTAAATTTATTGCAGCATGTTTCTTTTGATGCTGGTGTTTTTGGGCCAGATTGATGGAGATAACAGAGGGAATATGGGTATATTTAAAGTGGAGGTTGATAGGTACTTAATTAGTAATGGTATCAAAGGTTATGGGGAAAAGCAGGAGTATGGGGCTGAGAGGCTTGATAAATCAGCAATGACTGAAAAGCAGAGCAGAATGGATGGGCTGAATGGCCTAATTCTGTTCCTTTGTTTTATCGTCTTATGAAATAGGAGCAATCAGTTCAGCAGTTACTAATAGTTGCAGCAAAGGTGACACCTCACCCAGACAATGCTAACAGGCCTGGACCATAAATATCACCATGATATCTTATGCCCATCTCTCCAAAAAAAAGTGTTTTAGCTAAGACAGAGTGTTCTCCAAGCATTTTCTCAGAGAAGGACCCTGCTGGAATTAATCTTTCTGATAGTCTCCTTATTAGAATGCTGCATCTTTTTCCCATTAGTGATGTGGCCCAGGTTTCTTTACCCCTTAAGGTTGGAGTGGAAGTTCTTCCTTCCCACAGCTGTGGCTTTCGTCCAGATCTTTCTGTCTTCTGTGCTGCTAATGCATGGATGTTCAGGCACTGAACTTGAATTCTCTTGCTATACCTCTCTCTTTCCCTTTGAAATGCTTCTTAAAACATACATCTCATTACCTGGTTTAATATAAAACAATTGTTTGCTAATATCTTACTGTTTCAGAATCACTGTTGTGGTTAAATTCTCTATGCTGAAAACTTTTTAACTTGGGCAGGGAAACCATATTATTTTGAATCTCAAATATACAGGCTAGTGTTGACCAATGTGATTGAGGAAGAGAGATATGGGTAAGTGACAAAGGGATATGTGAAGCCCTTTCTCCAAGAGTGTGTGTGTGTGTGGATAAAGAGGGAAGTTTCACATACAAAACACTGCAGTCAACTCAATAGCATTACAGACCAATCCTGTCTTATTTTATAGTATGAGGGGCAATGGAAGTGATAGAAAATGGTTAGGAAGAATATCTTAACTTCCCACCCCAACCCCTAACTCTAAAAATATTCAGCAAATGAATTTCATGCATACTCCAATTACTAAAAAGTCAGTTACTAAGTTGAAGTTCAATACCTGATTAGAGATTTTATTGAAGGCATCTTGTAGTTTTCCATGGATTGTTGCCAGTTTCTTATTGTCTCGGTTGGCTTCATGAATTGGGATCAGGATTTTGTAGACTTCATTAACAGCTTCATACATCCCAGCCTGCCGAGGTCAGAAAGAAAATCAGGTACTGGACGTTGGGACTGAGCAGCAGGACAAAGATTCTTTTTCACCTGTGAACTCATTATGAGTATTATAAAGGCTAATCCTGTCTCATTCTTAAAAACCCAAAATTCCTAGCCGGGGTCTAAATGAAGAAAAAGTCTGTGTTAGAAACAGTCCATCAAGTTACATTAGCTCTACATTTCTACACCATAGTCCTATGGAGTGGTACTCTATGTTAAGAAAGTAATAGTTCTGCAAGGAGACTTCCCTTCATAATTGATCTTTTTAATCTCAGAACATTACAGCACATTACAGGCATTTCAGCTCAAAATGTTGTGCTGACCCTTTAACCTACTCTATGATCAGTTTAACCCTTCCCACCTATATATTCTTCCATTTTTCTAATATCCATGTGCCTATCAAAGTTTGTTTTAAAGGTTCCTGACGTATCTGCTTCATACATTGCCCCTGACAATGTGCTCCATGCACCCACCCCTCTCTGTGCAAAAAATTTACCTCTCACATCTCCCCCCATATTTTCCTCCAATCACCTTAAAATTATGCCCCTGGTATTCGTCATTTCTACCCTGGGAAAGACTCGGGCTGTCCGTTCAATCTATGCTTCTTATCATTTTGTACACCTTTATCAAGTCACTTCACATCCTCATTTGCTCCAGGTCTTACCTCACTCATTCTACCCTCATAAGACATGCTCTCTAATCCAGACAGCGTCCTGGTAAATCTCCACTGTGCCCTCTCTAAAGATGCCACATCCTTCCTATAATGAGACAACCAGAATTGAACACAATATTCCAAGTGTAGTCTAACCAGGGTTTTACAGAGCTGAAACATTACCTCGCGGCTCTTGAACTCAGTCCTCCAAGTAATCAAACTTGAAATCTAGGCTGGGAGCTTAGATAAGGTGACTCTGTGGGTTTGTGAGGCTTGAAAGGTTCAGAAGGAACAATAAATGGTTGCACCCAAGAAAAAGTACTCCCTTCCTCTCTAAGGTATAATCAGATTAGGTGGGAGAATAGGAGGTACGGAGGGAGAGGGGATGAACAGAAGATCGTGAAAGGAAGAGAAAAAGAGAGCGTGCAACAGCAAAAAAGAGACATATTCACAAAATGAACAGGATGGGTTTAGTTTAGAGTCACAAAGCAGAGGAGAAAATGGGCCATATTAATGTACCATTGTAAAAGATGCTGCTGCCTGCTCCAGCAATCCCACCAGGCCAGCTTCCGTGAAATATTTCCCAGCACAAATTCCTTCTTCATCCGGAGAAAGAACATCATCTGATACAGCCGATTCCTCAAGAACATTTGATGATATATTCTTTATGGAGAAAAGTGCACAGAATTAAAAACACAGGTTCCTGTCTTGGCTGAATTTATTGGTTAAGCATGAAGTAAATGGAGACACAAGCCTGCAGATGCTGGAACCTTAAGCAATAAACAAACGCTGGGGGAACTCAGCAGGTCAGGCAGTATGTTAGACATCCAGCACAGTAACAGCCTCTTCTGGCCCATGAGCCCATGCCATCCAATTACATCCATGTAACCAATTCATCTCCTAACCAATACATCTTTGTAACGTGGGAGGAAATCGGAACAATTGGAGGAAACCCATGTAGTCACGGGGAGAATGTACTGTACAGCATTACACAAACCACTATGCAATCATGCTGCCCTTGTGGGGAAAAATGAACAGATGACATTTTGTCAATGCAGAAGGGTCTTCACCAGTTCATAATGAAGGGTCTCAGCCTGAAATGTTGACTGCACATTTCCATCCACATATGCTGCCTCACCTGCTAATTCACTTCAGCAGCTTGTTTTTTAGGGCAACAGATTTTCAAATTCTGCTATAGTTCCTCTGTTTTCTTTCTTCACAAATTACTTCAGCCCTAGAATCTTGAGCATTGTCAAATTCAATTCTTGCACTGCCAACCATAGTGTTTTCCATAAGACATAGGAGCAGAATTATGCCATTTGGCCCATTCTCCTGTCTTCTCCCTGTAAACTTTGATGCTCTTCCTATTCAAGAACCTATCAACCACTGCTTTAAATATACTCAATCACTTGGCCTCCATAGTCGTCTGTGGCAATGAGTTCCACAGATTCATTTCCCTTTCTCTGTTTTAAATGGACACCCCTATTCTGAAGAAGTGCCCTCAGGTCCCAGACTTATCCACTATAGGAAACATCCTCTGCACATTTCCAATCTGTAAAATTCCTTCTGCACACTCTCTGATTCCTCAATACTACCTGTCCTTCACCTATCTTTGTATTGTCCGCAAACTTGATCACAAAGCCATCAATTCCAACATCCAAATCATTGACATATATCATGAAAAGAAGTGGCCCCAAAACAAAGCCCAGTGGAATATCACTAGGCACCAGCTGCCAACCAGAAAATGCTCCCTTTATTACCATTCGCTGCCTCCTGCCAATCAACACTGCTTTATCCATGCTAGTATCTTTCATCTAATACCTTGGGCTTTTAACTTGTGAAGCAACCTCATTTGTGGCATCTTGACAAAGTCATTCTGAAAATCGAAGTATACAACATCAATTAATTCTCCCTTGTCCATCCTGCTAGTTACTTCAAAGAATTCCAACAGATCTGTTTGGCCAGATTTTCTCTTGAGGAAACCATGCTGACTACAGCATATTTTATTATGTACCTCCAAGTACCCTGAAATCACATCCTTAACAATCAACTCCAACTTCTTCCCAACCACTGAAGTTAGGTTAACTGAACTATAATTTCCTTTCTTCTGCCTCTCCTCCTTGTTGAAGAGTGGTGTGACATTTTCAATTTTCCAGTCTTCTGGAACCATTCCAGAATCTAGTGATCCTTGAAAGATCATTACTAATGCCTCCACAATCTCTTCAACCACCTCTTTCAGAATTCTGGGATGTACGATATCTGGTCCAGACGATTTATCTACCTTCAGACCTTTTGTTTCCCAAGATTTTTTCCTTAGTAATGTTAACTTCACAGACTGCCTGAACCCTGACACCTGAAACTTTCACCATTCTGCTACATTCAGTTCGTCTGCCATTTCCTTGTCTTCTATTGCCACGTCACTTCACTTTTTACCAACAGAGCAATGCCACCCCCTCTGCCTTCCTGCCTATCCTTTCAATACAATGTGTATCTTTGAACATTAAGCTCCCAACTATAATCTTTTTTCAGCCATGATTCAGTGATGCCTACAACATCATACATGCCAATCTGTAACTGTGCTGCAAGTTCATCTACCTTATTCTGTATACTGCACGCATTCAAATAACACCTTCAGTCCTGATTTCACTCTTTTCAATTTTGTCCATCTTTTTTAGAACCATAGAACATTACAGCACAGAAACAGGCCTTTTGGCCCTTCTTGGCTGTGCCGAACCATTTTTCTGCCTAGTCCCACTGACCTGCACCTGGACCATATCCCTCCATACACCTCTCATCCATGTACCTGTCCAAGTTTTTCTTAAATGTTAAAAGTGAGCCTGCATTTACCACTTCATCTGGCAGCTAATTCCACACTCCCACCACTCTCTGTGTGAAGAAGCCCCCACTAATGTTCCCTTTAAACTTACCCCCCCTTCACGTTTAAGCCATGTCCTCTGGTGTTTTTCTCTCCTAGCCTCAGTGGAAAAAGCCTGCTTGCATTCATTCTATCTATACCCATCATAATTTTATATACCTCTATCAAATCTCCCCTCATTCTTCTACACGCAAGGGAATTTCAACTCATCCTATTGACGGTGATTTTACCCAACTGTCAGCCTCTCTTTGCTAGGAGTCTCACTTCATAATGTGTCTGTTTGTAAACAAACTGCCTCATCTTCAGTACTATCACTCCAGTTCCCAGCCCCCTGCCAAATTAGTTTAAACCCACCCAAACAACTCCAGCCAACCTGCCTGCAAGGATTTTGGACCCCCTTGGGTTCAGGTGTAACCAGTCCCTTTTGTACAGGTCACATCTTCCCCAGAAGAGATCCCAATGATCCATAAATCTGAACTCCTGCCTCCTGCACCAGTTCCTCAGCCACGCATTCACCTGCCAAATCATCCTATTCTTAGCCTCACTGGCACGTGGTACAGGCAGCAATGCAGAGATTACTCTCCTGGAGGTCCTGTTTCTCAGCTTTCTACCTATCTCCCTATAACCTCTCTTCAGGACCTCCTCACCTTGTCTACCTATGTCATTGGTATTGGGCTTGATTCTTTTTGCATTATATGTCAATAATTTGGATGATGGAATTGATGGCTTTGTTGCAAAGTTTGCAGATGATATGAAGATACATGGAGGGGCAGGTAGTTTTGAGGAAGTAGAGTGGCTACAGAAGGACTTGACAGATTAGGAGAATGGACAAAGAAGTGGCAGATGGAATACAGTGTCTGGAAGTGTATGGTCATACATTGTGGTAGAAGAAATGAAAGGGTTGAATATAACGGAGAGAAAATACAAAAAATCTGTGTCGCAAGGGGATTTGAGAGTTCCTGTGCATGACTCACTGAAGGTTAACTTGTAGGTAGAGTCAGTGGTGAGGAAGACAAATGTGATGTTAGAATTCATTTCAAGTGGACTAGAATATAAAAGCCAGGATGTAATGTTGAGGCTTTATAAAACACTGGTGAGGCCTCACTTTGGAGTATTGTGAGCAGTTTTGGACCCTTATCTTAGAAAGGATGTGCTGACACTGGAAAGGATTCAGAGGAGGTTCACAAAAATAATTATAGGTTTGAATGGCTTGTCTCATGAAAAGGAGATGAGAAGGAATTTCTTAGCCAGTGTGGTGAACCTGTGGAATTCATACCTTAAGTATACATACAGACATGGCCTCAACATCTACCTGTGGCAGAGAGTGACAGATTCTTGATTGGTCATAGTATGAAAGGATACGGGGAGGGAAGCAGGATATTGGGGCTGAGAGGAAAATTGAATCAGCCATGATGAAATGGTGGAGCAGACTTGATGGGCCAAATGGCTTAATTCTGCTCCTATATCTTATGGTTTTATTGTGGGCTGAAAGGCCTGTTCCTGGTCTGTACTGTTCTATGTCAGAATGGGAATGGAAAGTCTAATTGAAATAGGTACCACTGGGAGATCCTGCCTTTTTGCGGCAGAACTTTCACTGTTTATTCGCCCGCATTGATGCTGCCTGACTTGATGAGTGCCTCCAACATTTTGGGTGTGTTGCTCAAGTTTTTCAGTATCTGTAGAATCTCTTGTGTTTATATAATTGGAAGTGATTCATGCTGGTGGTTTATTCATGACTCTTTCACAAAGGTTCACAGTTGCACCAAATTTTCAACAGCTGAGTAGGCAGATCAGACTCTTTTATCCAAAAGTATACATAACTTCTCAGTGATGACTAAAGCACTCTACTGTCAATATCACAGTCAGTTCCTCTTTTGATCAAAGATTCTCAGCAGACGGGATGAATCTTCAAGTGGGCATAGTAACTGAATTTCAGGTCAACAACATTTTGTCAGACCATGCAGTTCTGTTGAAAAATAATCATTCTAACACACTGTCTTCCCTATCAGATGTAACCTGACCAACAGTGTTTCCCAACATCTACTGTTTTCTTACACGGTTTGCTCATTGCTGTACAGCATCAGCGACCACTAATCTGGGTTCAATTCCCACTGTTGTCTACTTTCTCCTCGTGACCTTGTGAGTTTCCTCCGGGTACTCCAACTTCCTCCCACATTCCAAAGACATACAGTACAATTAATGCTAGTTAAGTTGTGGGCATACTATGTTGGCACCAGAAGTGTGGCAACACGTATGGGCTGCTCCCAGCACATCCTTGGACTGTATTGGTCATTGATTCAAAAAGACATTTCACCGTACGTTTTGATGTACTGTACCTATAAAAAAAGTATTTTCCCCCCATCCCTGGAAATTTTCATGCTTTATTGCTTTACAACACTGAATCACAGTGGATTTAATTTGCCTATTTTATTGACACTGATCAACAGAAAGACTCTTTCATGTCAAAGTCAAATCTTTACAAAGTGATCTAAATTAATTACAAATATAAAACACAAAATAATTAATGGCATAATTACTCAGCCCTTCAAGTCAATATTTAGTATTTAGACGGTGCACCTTTGGTAGCAATTATAGCCTTCAGTCTGTGTGGATAGGTCTCTATTAGCTTTGCATATCTGAATACTGCAATTTTTCTCGATTCTTCTTTACAAAACTGCTCAAGCTCTGTCAGATTGCATGGGATCATGACTGAACAGCCCTTTTCAAGTCCAACCACAAATTCTAAATTGGATTGAGGTCTGGACTCTTAACTTGACCACTCCAAGACATTAACTTTATTGGTTTCAAGCCATTCTGCTGTAGCTTTGGCTTTATATTTGCGGTCACTGTCTTGCTGGAAAACAAATCTTCTCCCAAGTTGCAGTTCTCTTGCAGACTGTATCAGGCTTTCCTCCAGGATTTCTACTTTGCTGCATTCATTTCAGGACCTTCCCCAATCTTCCAGGACCTGCTACAGTGAATCATCTCCACTGCATCATGTGAGTTGAGTTCATAGTCACCCACATGCCTTCTGGCAAACTCTAGCTGAGATTTCATGTGAGTTTATTTTCAACAGTAGCTTTCTCTTTGCCACTCTCCCATAAAGCTGCAATTGGTGAAGCACCTGGGCAACAGTTGTATGTGAAGTCTCTCCCATCTCAGCCACTGAAGCTTGTAACTCCTCCAGAGTTGTCATTGGTCTCTTGGTGGCCTCCCTCACTAGTCTCCTTCTTGCACAGTCACTCAGATTTTTTTTATGGTCTGCTCTAGGCAGATTCATTGCTGTGACATATTCTTTCCATTTCTTAATGATTGACTTAACTGTACTCCAAGGGATATTCAGTGACTTGGAAATATTCTTGAATCCATCTCCTGACTTGTGCTTTTCAACATCAGAGTTGCTTGGAGTGCTCTTTTGCCTTCATGGTGTAGATTTTGCCAGGATACTGACTCACCAGCAGTTGGACCTTCTACATACAGGTGTATTCGTACTGCAGTCAATTGAAACACCTTGACTGCATTGAGGTCTCCAAAAACAGATACCCATTTAACTAATTATGTGACTTTTAAAACCAATTGGCTGCACCGGTGATGATTCGGTGTGTCATATTAAAGAGGGGTGGTGAAAAGTTACGCAATCAATTATTTTGTGTTTTATATTTGTAATTAATTTTGATCACTCTGCTTTGACTTTGATAAGAAGAGCCTTTTACTGCTGATCAGTGTCAAAAAGCCAAATTAATTCCAGTGTGATTCAGTGTTGCACAACAATGAAGTATGCAAACTTCCAAGGGGGTGAATACTTTTTAAAGGCACTGTACATGTTACAAATAAAGCTAATCTTTATCTGAAACTTTGCCCACTTACCTGAAAAGTGACACAACCCACGGGCAAGTACCGGCAATCTTCCAGCATGTTGAGGTACTCAGCCACCAGTGCTGCAGAGTGTACCAGGCACTGAGCTGCCTCAGCATGGTTGGCCCGTTCTGAGTGCTTCCCTGCCATGTTCTGCAACCAGGTCAAGCGCAAATCTGGTGACGTCTGGTAACCCTTGGCAATTCTATTAGATTAAGGCATGGTGTTAGCATAACCAGATATGTTTGGGCTTAGATAACACAAAAACACAGGACACAGGGTGTGAAAAGGGATATAAAAGTGTCCTGACCTGTACATCAGATCCATCAACATTTCGGGATCCTCCTGGTGCTCCTTCATTTTCACTGTGTCCGTGAGGATCATGTGCAGATTGAACACCAGGTCTTGGACCTGGACATGAAAAGAACAGTACGTCAAAACACATGCACACTTGTTCAAATAATCCCCCAAAAAGAAAACAAATGCAAAGGTGATTTTGGACCTTCTTCCATTAAAAAAAATATGCATGTCTTAAATATGCAGTCAAGAGACTCATTTGGCTGTGAATTAGTACTCTGTCATCACCTCAAATTAGCTTTCAATGCTGAGTTCCAGACTGTTAAATACATATTCTGTTCACTCCACTTAAGGGACACACAAGAATTCACTGAATCAGTGAAATCTCAACATAGCAAATCACTATTCAGATAAGAAAAATAATGGATTTTTGAAAATATTATCTACCAGAACCAGACTTGGGTTTCTTATTACTGATATGTCATGCATTTTGTTGTTCTGTGGCAGTAGTAGTGTATTACGCAAAATAGGCCATAAAATAATGTCAAGAAATATGTGTAAAAAAATAGTGAGGTCCATGTGTCTGTCAATCTCCGGTCTTTTCAGAAATAAGATAGAAATGTGATGGCAGGGTGGAGGGGGTAGGGGGGTGGTGGTGGGGAGAGAAGGAGGATATATTTTCTCTTCTCTCTCCCATTCGACAGAAGATACAAAAGCCTGAAAGCACATACTGCCATGTTCAGGACAGCTTCTATCCCACTGCTATCAGATTCTTAAACAGACCTCACACTCCACCACATTATGACCTTGCATTTTATCGTTTACCTGCACAGCATTTTTTTCAGTAGGGTTTACACTTTATTCTGCATTGTTATTGTTTCACCTTATTCTGGTTCAATGTTCTATGCAATGATTTGATCTGTTAAACAGCAGGACAAGCTTTTCTCTGATCTGGATACATGTGACAATAAAAAAAAATTCCAAAACCAGAAAATAATGGAAGAGCATATTCATAGTTCTTAATAAACATTTCAGAGGAGAATACAGAGCACTAATAAAATGTAGGCTCAGAGAAGAAATATAAGTTATGAATTCAAGCAAGGCAATCACAAGCTAAAAACTAGGGTCAGGGTGTTCTTCACAAAAGAGTGAGTAATACTTGGTATAAAAATAAATGGTTCATAGCAGCAGAAAGGGTAATAGAGCACTGTCTCTCTCTGTGTTGTCTCTGCCTCCCCATCTCTGCTTCTTCCTCTCTGTCTGACCCCCCACCAACCTCTCTGTCCATCTCTGCCTCTGTCTCTTCCTCCACCCACCTCTCTCTCTGTTCCTCCCTCCATCTCCCTTCCCCCCCCATATCCTTGTTTCCCTCCCTGTCCCTTACCTTCAATGGAAGTGCCAAAAATGGGTTAAAATGCTCTCTTAACCAAATTTGCTTTCTTCTTAATTTTGGAAGTGTCAAAATTAGCATTGTGTATAAGTAACTTTTGTACTGGTCCTCAGACATTTGGCAGGAGAGGTGCTCAGCAATGTTTGTTGTTTCTCAGGCATTAATGACAACTTCTGCAATGTTTCATTACAGAGCTGGCCCAGAACAGGTCAAAGTGTTTTACCTGTTCAGGAAAGGTGGTTTCTCGTAGTTCCAGGTCTTCCTCGGCATATGTCAGGATTGTTTTCAGCGAGCGCCGGAGGTATTCTTCATTGAAGTTTTGGGAAGTCCCCACCAGTGAGGACAGTGACATGGTGACTTGCATTTTCACTCGGGCAAAATTCTTAAAAGAAAGCAAAATGCTTGGTTCAGTTTCTCTAATGTGAAGATAAGTATTCAGTTTGTAAGACAAACTCCCAGTAAGTATTAAGCTACAGTGGGTGCACATACTGTACAATCACTAGGAGTGGATATCAGGTTAGTTTCTTCTGTTAGCTCTACGGTTTTGGGGATATTTTTCTGTTCTTACCAGAACAATGGTCTCTGCTGTAGAATAAACATTGCATAAGAGCTCATCGCAGCCTCTGCATGATAAAACAGTGTGATAATATGCCATCAGTGGAGACAGTGCGGTTACCAGTAAACTAGCTGCAAGTGCTGAGTTTATTCTAGGATATCACTGATTTCTCTATAGACCAATGGGACTCCAAGGTTCAAATCAAAACTCTCACTTGATCCAAAGTGATAAATTATTTTGTTTAATGACTCTAGCTTCACTAGGAATCAGAGAAATTCTCTTTAAACGCATTGCATTATCACATCACCCACTCATTTTTGGCTCATCATTGCAAAGGGGAGATGAGGTTAGATAAAAGGCAGCGAAGGTCTTGCTGTCTCCTCAGTAATGATTTAAATATATAATCTATATAGAAAAGCAAAAAAAAAAAAGACATATGACAGAATTTGATACAAACACAGGAAATATTGGAAATAGTTTGCAGATCAGGCAGCATATGCAGTGAGAAAAACAGAGTTAGTGTTTCAGATTAACACACACACACAAAATGCTGGGGGAGCCCAGCAGGTCAGGCAGCATCATGGAGAGGAATAAACAGTTGACTTTTCGATTCAACAGCCTTCATCAGCCCCGGTCCAAAACATCAATTGTTTATTCCCAGGCCAGGTCTTCTGAAATGATAACTCTGCGGAATTTCAAGTTGCTGACCCTCTCCACCTCTGACCCCCCAGTGAAGACAGGCTCATGGACCTCTGGTTTCCTCCTCCTTGCTGAGATTGAGTGAGAGGTCGCTGTTGTGGCATCACTCAACCAGATTTTCAATCTCTCTCCTATATGCTGATTTGTCACCACCTTTGATTCGGCCTACGACAATGGCGTTGTCAGCAAACTTAAATACAGCATTGGAGCTATACTTAGCCACACAGTCATAAGTGTAGAGCAAGTAGAGCAGGAGCCTAAGCCTTGTGGTGCAACTGTGCTGACGGAGACTGCGGAGATGTTGTTGCCAATCCAAACTAACTGGGGTCTGCAAGTCAGGAAATTGGGATCCAATTGCACAAGAAGCTGTAGTTGATAAAGAGCACCCTGATATATGCATCTTTGAGGTCCAGATGATCCAGAGTTGAACAATGAAAAATAATAATGAAAAATAAGATGGCAAAGGAATTAACCAGGTATTTTGCACTATGGAAGAAATAAGTAACATTCCAAAAACAGAAGCTGGAAACTGAAAGGGAACAACCTTGGGAAAAACTGGGAAAACAAAAGAAAAACTTGGGAGCAATATCCAGAGTGAGCAAGAAATCCAAGCCAGTTAGCATAACACTGTCAGAGAGAAATCATTAGAAACTATTATTAAAGATATGATGGCAGGACACCTAGAAAAAATAAGATAATCAGGCCAAGTTAACATGGTTTTTAAAAAGAAAATCATATTTGGTTGATTGATTGATTGGAATTTTTCAAAGGTGTAATGTGTGCTGCACAAAAAGGGGAGTCAGCTCATGCACTAAGGTTACTGTGGGAAATGAAAGCTCAGGTTGTAGGAGATAATATATTAGTGGGTGGCCAACAGGAATCAGTGCTGGTCCCCAACATGTTGCAATTTATATAAATGACTTCCATGAAGGCATAGAAGATATGTATGGTTGTTAATTTCCCCATCAGCTCAGATATATGGGGGGGGGGGGGGTGAGGGGGAAATGTAGTTTAAAGGTCATAAGGAAGCTTAAAAAAGTGAAGATATAGAGAGGTTAGAGTGGGCAAGGTCTGACAAATGGAGCATGATATTGGACGTTGTAAAATTGTTCATTCAAATTCAGAATTATGTTTATTATTGCTGACAGAGTGTTGTGAAATTTGTTGTTTTGCAGCAGCAATACAGTGCAATACATTAAAAGTTACAATATAACAAAAAATAAGTAGTGCAAAGAGAGCAAAAAAGTGAGGAAGCATTCATGGTCTATTCAGAAAACTGATGGTAGAGCAGAAGCTGTTCCTAAAATAGTGAATGTGCATCTTCAGGCTCCTGTATCTCTTCACTGATGGTAGCAGTGAGAAGAAGACATGTCCTGGGTGGTGAGGGTCCTTACTGATGGATGGCATTTTCTTGAGGCACTGGCTGTTAAAAGATGGGAGGGAAAATGTTTAAAAAAGCATAACATCTAAATGGTGAGAGATTCCAGCTCAGGTGCAGAAAAATATGGATATACTACTGCATGAGTTACAGAAGCCTAGGATGCAGGTTCAGTAACTATTTAAGAATGCTAATAGATATGATTATTTATTGCTAGTGAACTGAAGACAGAGTGGAGTGGTTAGATAGCAAACAGGAGGAAATCTGCAGATGCTGGAAATTCAAACAACAACACACACAAAATGCTGGTGGAACACAGCAGGCCAGGCAGCATCTATA
The DNA here is from genome assembly GCF_048418815.1 of Hemitrygon akajei. NCBI lineage: Eukaryota > Metazoa > Chordata > Chondrichthyes > Myliobatiformes > Dasyatidae > Hemitrygon > Hemitrygon akajei. Next base: position 63,700,081 of record NC_133139.1, on the reverse strand, counting down.
AGGAGAAGCACTGTCGACGTTTCGGGCTGAGACCCATCGTCAGGACTTCGAAGGGTCTCGGCCCGAAACGTCGACAGTGCTTCTCCTTATAGATGCTGCCTGGCCTGCTGTGTTCCATCAGCATTTTGTGTGGGAGTGGTTAGATGTTAATTTTATAGGGTACTGGTGACACCACATCTGGAACACTGTATATTGCAATGGTCTTTTTATTTAAGAAAGGGTAGACGCGTTGAGAACAGTTCAGAGATCGTTTACTAGACTAAACTCTGGAATGAGTGGCTTATCTCATGAGGAAAGCTTGAACAGGTAAGGCTTGTATCTGTTGGGAGAATAGAGTGAGAGGGATTTAACTGAAATATATAAGATATAGAGGGATCGAGAAATATGAATGAAAAGATTATGTTTCTCCTTGCTGAAAAATATACACTCAATGGCCAAGTTATTAAGTGGTTTTCTGCTGTTGTAGTCCACCCACTTCAAGGTTTGATGTGTTGTGCACTCAGTGACCCTCTTCTGCACACCACTGTTATAAGGCATGGTTATTTGAGTTACTGTCACCTTCCTGTTGGCTTGAACCAGTCTGGCCATTCTCCTCTGACCTCTCTCATTAACAAGGTGGCTGCGCCCACAGAACTGCCACTCACTGGATGTTTTTTTTTTGTTTTCCACACCATTCCCTGAAAACTCTAAAGACTTGTGTGTGAAAATCCCTGGAGATCAGCAGTTTCTTGAGATACTCAAACCACCCTGTGTGTCATTAACAATCATTCCATGGTCAAAGTCACTTAGATCATATTTCTTCCCCATTCTGATGTTTAGTCTGAACAACAACTGAACCTCTTGACCATGGCTGCATGCTTTTATGCAATGAGTTGTTGCAGATGATTGGTTGATTAAATATTTACATTAACGTGCAAGTGTACTGGTGTACATAATAAAGTGGCTATTGTGTGTATTTGGATTACTACTGATGTACTGCTCTTACATGTTCAACATTGAAATTAACTGATATACTTACATTGCCAATCTCGAAATTCTGCCTCATGAGGAGGTAGAGTGAAGCACTAGCATGTGATCGGATGGTTCCCACGCTGCTGCTGCAGTGACGCAGGAGTCTCAAGCACAGATCAGCACAAAGCTCGGTGTCTTCCTCAAACAACATTTCTGGAAACTGCACAAACACATTCAGAAAGCAGGGCAAAGAGGTCGCCTCAACACATTCTGATCGACTTGCGTTAGATTGGTGTGTAGAATTATTATTTTCCTTGTATTTTTCTTGTTGTTTAATTTTCCTACGCTTGTTTGTATTTTTCGATAATCACCTATACTGTATATATGTTCAATGAATTTTCCAGTAATGGTACTTCAGTATATTTCTTGAAAATTCATAGTTTTCAGTAGCAGGTGTCATGTCACTTGAATCTGGCTATTCTATAGGTTAATTGTTATCACCGGAATTTTGTTATCTTTAGTCTGAGAAAAAGATGACCACAACTGCTTTTTCCTTTATATTTTCTTTGTTCTCTTTAGTTCCACTTTTTTGTTTGAGTTCTGCTCTCGTAACGTTTAATAAAAGATTCAATATTATTTATTGTTATTTTTCAGTACACAAGCAGAAAGGAGAATGAAATGATTGTAATTCCTGATTTAATGCAGCATTAAGAACAACAAGCATAAAGAACACAAATGAAAAAAACACAATAAATATAAAAGCAATTCTATATAAAACTATGTCAAAGAAGTAACTATTGTATTTATAGACTGATTGTATGTACATGAAGTGACATTAGGTGATATGTATATAGGGGTGGTGGGGTGGGGCTGTTGATCAGTCTGACAGCTGGGGGTTAGTAACTGTTTTTGAGCCTAGTAGTCCTGGTGTGGATGCTGCAAAGCCTCTTCCCTGATGGGTGGGTGGTATTCTTCATGATTTTGCTTGTCTTTTTCTGGCAGCTTTCTGTGTCTATGTCTTTGATGGCAGGTAGGCTGGTCACAAAAGTATTAGGATCTAGTGCTTGCAACTACAAAATGTTTTAATGCTGGAGTGGGAGATTAATATCACTGAACTTCAGTGAAAATATTTTACTTGTGCATTTTAAATATGTATCCCCAAAATAATAAGCTTTTATGAGCTTTTTAATAAGTTTTTATTAACAATTTAGGATTATAATACTGAATTCACAGTGCTTCAATGTATAAAGAACAAATGTATGACAGAGGGTTGCACAGTGGCATGATTACCTATTGGATGAAACTTACTTTGGAACCTGAAGCTCGATCAGAGGTTTCCCAGGCACTAGTTGTATGTGGTCCCACTGGATCCTGAAATACTAGCCAAGACCTAACTTCAAACTTAGATACAAGGTTAATGAAAGTGGGCCATGCTGCTTACCTTGAAAACGAGGGCCCGTTGGGTAGCAAAGCAGTGTTGTAGGAAGAGGGCACTCTGGTTGCAGCCCATGCCATGTAAAATGACTTTCAACACTCCAGTTAACACACTTTCTTTGGATTCTGTCACCATGACTGTCTATAAAATGTAAAACATACAATCAATGTGAAAGCAATGCTCAAAATTCTGGAGAAACAGGCTAGTGGATGCTCATTCTCCTCCCCCAGCTTCTTATTCTGGTTTCTTCCCCCTTCATTTCCAATACTGATGAAGAGTCTCAGGCCAAAATGTGAACTGTTTATTCCCTCCATAAATGCTGCCTGACCTGCTGAATTCCTCCAGCATATGTGTGTGTTGCTCTGGATTTTGGCAGAATCTTTTGTACGTATTTAATCAACATGAGACACCGTCTAAATTAAAATTAGATAGTATCATCCAAACCATGATTTTTTTCATTTATTTACATTCAGTTGTAATTGTTTTTATGTAGTTCATTCACATATTATCTAACAATTCCTTATCCCCTTCTCATTAACCCAGCTTATTGCATTTGGTTTTAATAAATTCTTTTGATTCATTCCAGTTCATACCCTTACAGGCATCAAGCATGGCTCCAATCTCAGGTGCTTTACAGCTAAATCTAAAACACCCAAGTTCTTTAACCAACAGTCCAGCTGATTCCCTGCAAACTACAATGCATTTTATCCTAAACTCTAACTGCTTTTGAACTTCAGCATATTTTGGAAACTGCACGGCAGATATACTAATTATTTTCTTTTCAACAGTGAAATGCTGTAACTCCAACATTGTTTACTTTCAGTTAAGACATGATGACTGATCAGGACATTATAAGACATGAATCAATGGCTGTTATTTGCTTTATGTTACTCTCATGTAACTGGTGCATCTCAGGCTCTTAATCTGACAATCACAGAAGCTAATTGTGGCAAAACTAACCACTTGCTTGGACACAAGATTTAATGCTTTACCTGCACGATGATTTCAAGTGTGTCCAAAATCACAAGGTTAGCTTCAGTAACCAGGTTCCCATCCACTAAGGCATCATGTTCCATTTCAGACTTTGTCCTAAAGAATGTGGGGGAGAGAGAGAGAGGGGGGAAGTGTAGAGGGGGGGGGGGGGAGAGAGAAAAAAGAAAATTTACAGCCCATGGTACAGTTGGGTAATTCAGGCATATTAGTATGGAAACTAAGAAAACATACTGCTTTGCAAGCCTACTCTTGCTGTTTCCCCATATCCCTTAATGTACATACTCCCAAAGTAACCATCTTCCTTTACATATGGGCCAAGAAAAGCATAGGTTGGGGAAAACACTGAAGCAGTGGATCCCCAATAGATGACCTATTACTGAGATAAAGAAATTGATAAGCTTTGTATTTTTTTCTGTTGGAGTCAAAGGTCATGGCTGGTAGTAAAACGCTGGCACGTAGATTTTGCTTGCACACAAAAGTAACTTGCCTGTAGTGGAAGAGTTATGGTACAGGCCAGCAAGGCTTCATTGCATCCACATAAGATGAAACCAGTTACTTCATTAGTGAGCCTGGTAAGTTCAAGCCTGTGCATGTTGGACTTAGAATTAGCACAAGCAAATAGGGAAACTATACTGTATGGGATCATTTTTCATACATCTTAAAAATACACACAAGAAATGGAGAGAATACAGAAAAAGAAACAAAAATTCTGATGTGGAAGGGAACTGTTGGACCTGGTGATCCAGAGGTTCATCATCAGTCAAGAATGATGCATAAAACTTGGTGGCTATTGGCGTTTTATTAAAAGTTACAAGAACAACTCTTTCTACACTCACCACAGTGTGGCTAGGCACAGCTCAAACCCCATCTATAAATTTTCTGACGACACAACTATTAAGAACCCCATCACCCAAGACACACCCTAAACGTTTTAGGAACAGCTTCTTCCCCTCCGCCATCAATCTTCTTTTCGGACAATGAACCCATGACTTATTTTCCCTCTCTTTTTGCACTACTTATTATACACACACACTTCTTATATTGTAGTTTTCTTTATTATGTATTGCAATGTACTGCTGCCACAAAAAAAATTCAAGACATATGCCAGTAATATTAAATCTGATTCTGATTCCAAAGAAAGAAAGAAAAAGAACAAAGAAGTTGTGGTTGTCTTATACTAAAAACTAGTTCACACAGATAAATGAGATTCTATTGATAGGATGCAACCTATGAAACCATCAGGTTCAGTGGCGTGGCATAGGCTGCAGAGAAACTTCTAGAAAAAGGCAGAATTACCTATAACCCAATTACTGTAAGTTCACTGAACAATTACACACATATAGGTGATTATATAAAAATTGTAAGCAAGCATAGGAAAGACAACTACAAGAAAAAATAACAATTCTACACCCTAATCCAACAGAACCATGGCCAATGTTTCATAGATGATACCTGATCCCCTCATTTTCTGTTTTTGTTTCTGATTTTGAGCACCTGCACTTTGCATTTTCATTGGAGATACAGAAGTTGTTGAGCGAGATAATGAGAAAGTAATCAGGGAATTGGAAGGTCAAGGACCTTGGGGGTTTACTTATAAAGTTATGTGCTTGTTCTGCCTTCCATTTATTGTTAGTAATTACTATTCCCTTTTCCCTCTATCATTCTTCTTCATTATTCAAAAGCTTCACTGTCGAAATAGGCACTTACTTGTCAACCTTATCTGTATTTTGCCTCCAGTGAGTGATGTTCTTCCTCCAACGGACATTCTCTTGGCTTCCATATGGGCTTCTCTCTACATCAGGTTGGAAAATAAATGATTTGGACCAGTTACAACAGAGTCCTCTCTCTATTAATCAGGAATTGAACAGATTCAACTTGTTTGAAACGGGGGGGGGGGGGGGGGGGTTATGAATTAACTGTAACAGTTATGGTCATGTTTTATTTTCATCCATTCCACCAGTTTAAGTAACTTCAGGAAATAAAAGGCCACAGAGTATTTTCTACAACTTTGACTCTGATCCCTGGCTCTACAGAGTCTACAAATTTGGGCTCTGTTGGAACTGGTAGGGACTTGATAGTCTCTTCCAAGTTCCTTAATGACATTGCATGCAATGAAAGCTGCTGTCCATGACTTTGATAACAAACACCAATCCAATTAATGCTCGGTGAATAAAGACAATGAAGGGTACATTTCCAGTTTCAAATCATAATATAAACTGACACCAATCTGCATTCATGTGGTACCAATGTACATCCAGCTTCAACACCTTCTTTCCATTAGTTTTCGGTAGTTAAGCAATTCAGTATCAGCATGATGGGTATGGGATAAGCAGGCATTGACCATTTCTGGAAGTGGATGAGTGCATGCATTAAATGAACAACCTCACAGTTCAGCCCCATTCTACAAGGTGTAGACATAGAAATTGCTTTTGCCATACCTCGACTGCGCCGTACCATCTCCTGCCGTGCACCTACGGTGCCAAGAATGGCCTCTTCCAGCCGAGCTTTCATGTCTTGAGATTTCTTAAATGTCAAGCTATTAATCCGTTCAAAAGCTTTTTTACCCTGAAACCAACAAATCAATCATCTCATGAAAACCTTAATAGCAACTGTAAGGCTTCCTTAATTCCTGGTTTATTCTTGCCTTATTTAATTTGAAGAACTGGAGGAACAAGGGGACAACAAGAGGGCAACAGCGTGATTATTAGCTATTGTAAGATGCTCAATTTTGCTTTTAGGTTTTCAAAAAGTTTTACAATCACATGATTAAATACAGTGGATTCCAGTTCTTTGGGATACATTGGGACCAGTACGTTTTGTCCCAATTAAGCTACTGTATCAATTAGCCAAAGCTTCTTGGAAATATTTATAAAAAAGACAAACTACTGTTAACTGAGTATCGAATTATGTATTTAAATGAAAAATTGAATAAATTAGAACACTCTCAAAGCAACTAAAACTGTGTACCTGATCCTAATAGTTATCAATGGAGGAATTAAATCAGAGACTTTTTCTTTTGATTGACAGTAAATGAACAAAATCAGTGTAGATAGTGGACTGCCATCAAATAGTGCTTTCAATGATTGCATCCACAAATATTCATTTTAATTGTAACATTCAATTTGATTGTCGATATTTTCAAATTTTTTGTCATTCCTACCTTGTTGAAGCAGTGAAACGATTTCATTTTCACTCCCGGCCATTTCTGGCATTCTTGGAACCGAATGCCCGAATGCTTGGAACCACAATGTGCAAAACAATTCTGAATTGTTTTATTGTTTATTACTCGCCAACTATCAGTCACAAAAATCACTGCTTTTTGAAAATAAATATGCAAGAGATAGCAACTGTTCTAAGCACAGTGTAGTGTCTGATGACCACAAAACATGCATGCTATTAATTCTAGTTAGAAACTGTTCAGCTACAGTCTCCTGTCCCAATTAAGCAGCATAGTGTTCCAAACAAAGGGAAACCTGGCTATTTTCTCTATTTGTTTGTGCTTTAAGATATGTTGCAAATAAATGTCTGCCTCAATTAACCAACAGCTCAATTAACCAGAATTCATTGTATTTGGAATCAAGCTTAGATCAGGATCAATAAGCTATTGACAGAAGTGAAATTAAAAGTTCACAAATATTACACCAAATTAAGTCAACAAAATTCATTTTATAGCTTTGCCAATAGAAATTACATCAATCAACTTTAGAAGGCTGGGATCTCAGTCATGTTTAATCAAAAATACCAATGGAAACTCCAAATACTGTGCTGACTAATGACAGTTATAACTGATAAGGTCTCACTGGTGATCCATGTTACAGGGACTGTGTTCCTAGATAATGGTCTCTAATGTGAAATCAAACTGAGCATGGGTCAGAAAATGTGAGCTGAAAAAACAATAGTGTTATTGTGAGTAGTTTTGGGCCTTTATTTAAGGAAGGATGTGCTGGCATTGGAGAAGGTCCAGAGGGGGTTCACGAGAATAATCCTGGGAATAAAAGAGTTAAAATATGAGGTGTGTTTGATGGCTCTGGGCCTATAGTAGCTGGCATTTAGAAGAATGGGGGGGTGGTGAATCTCATCAGAACCTATCAAATATTGAAAGGGCTAGATAGACTGGATATGGGGAGGATGTTCTCTATATTGGGAGAGTCTAGGATCAGAGGGCATAGCCTCAGAACACAAGGCTGTCCCTTTAGAATATAGATAAAGAAGAAATTCTTCAGGCAGATGGAGTGTCAATCTGTAGAATTCATTGCCAAAGATGGCTTTAGAGGGCAAGTCATTGGGTATATTTAAAAGGGGAGGTTGTTGGGTTCTTGATTAGTAAGGGCATTATAAGTTACGGGGAGAAGGCAGGAGAATGAGGTTGAGAGGGATAATAAATCAGCCATGATGTAATGGTGGAGCAGATTCAATGGGTCGAATGGCCTAATTCTGCTCCTATGTCTTATGGTCTTTATTTTTTGTCAAATACCTTTCATGAAAGTGCATTTTATTCAGTATCACAGATTTTCCAATAGCAATTTGTGAATTCTGTAAGGGTGAATTTCTGTTACTTGAACTGCTGTAACAGGGAAGGGTCATCTGTATTTAATATAGATTACTGAATATAAAACTTTAGAATGAGAATCAGGTTTATTATCACTGGCATGTCATGAAATTTCTGTTGCTTTGCGGCTGCAGTACAGTGTAATATATGAAATATGCAATAAATGACAAAGAAATAAATACCAAAATTAAATTAGCGCAAATAGAGAACAGAAATAGTGAGTTAGTGCTCATGGGCTCCACAATGTTTGTTGGTATTTGAAAATGGGGGATCACAGCGTCTTCTTTGGGGTGTCAACCAAAGCTATTATTGTCCTTTTTAAACGTACTTTTTTACAATTGTAAGACCCTGCTGGACATTAAGTACTGAAGGTCTACTTGGTGCAGATTGTGTTGCTGTCTGCGCCAGAGAAGCGTTGAGGGAGTTGGTGTGCTAAGAAGGTGTGCAGTCCAACAGTGAGTGATCGTTTTAATTGCTTTTACAAGACCCTGTTGAACATTGTCAATGTGGAATACTGCAAGCCCAGTTTATTGACCTGTTAAAGGATGGCGGGAGAGCTGCATGGCTTCCGTCGTAACAAGGACTAGGCTTCAATTTACGGTACCGTCCATGTACAGCCGCCCAAGAGGGAGGTGTTGGAGTTGGTGTGCTGCGGTGTCAAAGCTGGAATCAGTGCTGACCCCAGTGTTCGCTTAGCAGAAGACAAGAGGTATTGCTGTTGACTGTAGATTTCTGCAACATTCATGGACACAAGGGTTGGACTATACTTTTCTTGTGTGACTATTTTTTTGATATCTTATTTGTGCTTGTACCTTAAATGCTCTTGCTATCTTATATGTGCTATATGTGCCTTGTGCTGTATGTGACTGTGGATAACTGCATGTTGCACCTTGGCCCTGGAGTAATGTTGCTTTGCTTGGCTGTATTCATGGGTATTCATGTATGATTAAATGACAATTAAACTTGAACTTTTGTGTGATCTCTTCCCTCCCCATCATAATAATACCACTTATACATTCTTTCTTGAAGACTCATACACAGCTGCTTGTGTTGCTTTTTCATCGGAGACACCATATTGTGGAAATTGCAGCAAAGCAAGGGTTAAAATGGTGCGCTAACAGAATAGAGCACACTTTGTACTGCTTTACTACTTCTTGAAGTTCACTAAGACAACAGTCAAGATAATAAGCTGACAGAGCCAGTGTGCAGACATAGTGCAGTCACCCAGGCCGAACATGCCCCATTGAAAGTCTAACTCTTATACAGTCTTTCTGTTCAAGCCTGGGAACCAAGGTCACTGAGCATAAAGATGCAAATGAAGGATCCCAGGCAACCCTTACTGTTGAACAGCTATTTTACTAATTTTCAAGTATTATTAACCTTTAACATATAGATTTAAATGCGTTTAACACTTGAAAAATGTATTATGATTGGTACTTAAATATGCAAATGATGGGATTCTGAAGTGCACAAAGTTTCTGTTGAATTAATATTTGAATACAACTATCACTGTATAAAATTAGCAATTCTTTGTTCAAACATCAGACGAGTTTGTTGACAACTGCTCTGAAATTTGCTCTCCTGATGCACAAGTAAATGAAGTGTGACTGAGGAAGTCCAGTTAAACAGAAATGCAAATTAGAGAATTTCCAGCCTCTTACTCAGCAAGACTCCCAGGGGCAAAGAACAAATACACCACCACAACTTTATGGATCACCAATCACACCTGCCAATTAAAAGTGGCTACTGAAAGTGACTTGTAAGAACAGACACTCCTGTCCCTGGAACTCATCGAGTTTACCTTGTATTCGAAGCACGATATGCATAGGTATAAGAGGTCTAATAGACGGTTCAGCTGGAATACTGAGAGGTCTGTGAACCATTTCTGCAGGATCTCCTCGTCTGCATTCTTCAGGACCCAGAGGAAACAGATGAGAAGGATGCGACTTGACTCTGCCGATAGTGTGGCATATTGCCGGCTGGGCTGCAAAGGCACAGAATCTGCATTACAATATAACCACATTCAGGAGAAATGTCTGCAGCTGGACAACAAGGTGGCCCACAGAGCTGAATGAATCAGTTTCTCTAAGTGATTACTACCGTAGATTCCGGACTACAGAGCGCACCTGATTAAAAGCCGCAGGCTCTAATTTTAGAAATAAAATCAATTTTTTAATTGTAAAGGCCGCACCGGATTTTAGGCCGCACCGCTACTTTTAAATATACATACGTATCGGTAACACAAATTACGTTGCATATACTTTTTTACTGAACAGCACGAACAACATTCCAATATCTCCTAGCGACTGGTAAAAATATATATACTGCAGCCTACCAGGAAAAGTTATTGATCGACTTTAACTTAAAAGCAGCGTTTTCGCTCGGGTCTGACGCGCTTGCGTAACGCGATCGGGTCTAATCGGGTCTGACGCGCTTGCGTAACGCGATCGGGTCTAATCGGGTCTGACGCGCTTGCGTAACGCGATCGGGTCTAATCGGGTCTGACGCGCTTGCGTAATGCGATCGGGTCTAATCAGGTCTGACGCGCTTGCGTAACGCGATTGGGTCTAATCAGGTCTGACGCGCTCGGGTCTTGCTTTTCTTCGAGTATTTTCCATGTTGATGAGGGTGAGTACAAATGACTGATTTACAATAATTTAATTGTGAAAGTGCGCTTGATTTATCGTACAATTTCATTGGACCTCTGTGAACTACTCATCAATTTTATTGGTCTACTGTTACGAGGCAAAATGTTTACGAGGCGGCATGAAAAAAAACCATGTATTAGCCGCTCTGGATTATAGGCCGCAGAGTTCAAAGCTGTTCAAAATGTGGGAAAAAAGTAGCGGCTTATAATCCGGAATCTACGGTAATTACTAAACAAAACCCATGTAATCTGGATAAAACTAAAAAACTGTTATTTAAAATAATTTTCTCACCTCTAAGTAGAAATAAGTGGCACAAACTACAATCATTGTATGGTTTGGCAGCACAGCAAGTTAGTTAGACAATGTTTTTATTGACACAATTTGTCAAGATATGTAAAGGGCACAAAACAATATAAATAAGGTGACTTATTTGGTAATGCATCTAGAAAACCAACTTAAAAAATCCAGCTAGCCATCAATTGATTTTGATTTAACTTCACTCTTCTGTAAGTCCATTCCATTTGCTAAATACTAAGGAAATTCCTACTATAGTTGAAAACTTATTTTAAAGGCTTACCAAAGAAGAGCCTTTACCTTTTTTCTAGAATAATTCAAGGAAATTATTAAAATCACTGTCATAGGGAGTTGATCGAGTAGCCTGTAGGTAACTTCAGCAGGAGAATGACACTTGGAGAGAATAAAAAGTGCATGGGCAGAGGAAGTGAAATTTGATGATTTTTTTTCCAATGTATTTATTTATAATTTGTACTTCCACATTTTTAAAACAGTCCCTAGCATGTATTTGTTGCCGAAGCAGGGCAAACTTGACCTTGATGCTAAATGCCTGGTCCAATTTACTAGAAAAACAAGTCACTGATATCCCAAGGTTGGGCAGAAGTACCAGAGCTATATCTATGGTAATGACCCAGTATTCACTCAAAGATATTATAGAACACAGAACATTATACCACAGTATAGGCCCTTGGGCCCACGATGTTGTGCTGACCTTTTAACCGAATCCAACATCAATCTGACATAGCCCTCCATTATTCTATCATCCTTGTGCCCATCCAAAAGTTTCTTAAATGTCCCCAATGTATCTGCTACCACCACCACCCATGGCATTGCTTTCCACTCACCACCTACTCTCTGGGTGTAAAAAACCTACCTTTCTTATTCCCCCATATTTTCCTTCAATCACTTATCTGCCTTATTAGCCATCTCTGCCCTGGAATAAAGGTGTGGCTGTCCACTCTATCAATGCCTCTTATTCCCCACCCCCAGACTTCTGAATGGACAACGAACCCATGAACACTTTCTCAGTATTTTTCCCCTCTCTTTTTGTACTAATTTAATATATACTTTTAAAAATTAATAGTTTTTATTACTATGTTTTGCAATGTACTGCTGCCACATAACAACAAATTTCACAATCTATGCCTGTGGTATTAAACCTGATTCCGATATTTCCAACAGTGGGGGAGTCTAGGATCAGAGGGCACAGCCTCAGACTACAAGAAATTTCCTTTAGAACTGAGATGAGAAGGAATTTCTTTAGCCAGATGGTGAATCTGTAGAACTGGCTATCCAGATAACTAAGGGATCACACAGTTTATTATTTCCTTGCATTTATCTATCATAAAAATGGCAGTCCTCTGTTATGAATTAACTGATTAAAACAAACAAATAAACCAATAAGCATATTGCTGAACAAACTCATTCTGTCATCACCATTTGGTATCCTACCACAACAGGGAGCTGGAAAGGGGCGTTTCTGTTTGGATGGGGCACAGGTGACCCTGCTATTGCCATGGCAATGGTCTGGCTGATCATGCTGCTGTTCTCGTTGTCCACTTCGTCCATCATTGAAGCTGTCAGGCGTCCCTTCTGGTTGCCATTTTCTGTTGAGGAACAGAAGCAGCAAGTACTTGTGATGAGATAAAGTCGATTCTTCCAGTGGTCACAGTACACTTCCTGTCATATTACCACAGCATTCAGGGATTACTCGGATCACATTTATGGTTAAGAATCACAATTTCTGACATTGTAATACCTCAAACTACTTACAAGAATGCCTATCCCCACGTTTGAATCACATTTCTACAGTTTGTTGTACTTCTTCCTCTGAAACTCTATTGTCTTTGCCCCTCATCTCCCTCCTTCACAAGCTTGTTTCAAATGCCAGTGAATTGTTCATCATATGTCTGAAGGCCGGTTTCAAATTCTCCCAGTGCCTTGACTTTCTCGAATTCTCTAAACTCCTCCAGCTCCACAGTCCTCTGACATCTATGCTGCTTTGATTCTAAATTCTTGACTGTGAACCAGGGCCTAAATTCTGAAATTATATTCCTAGATCTTTCAAGGGTTCTTCTTCCTCAAGGCATTCGCTAAAATCTATCTCTGGCCAATCTTTACTTCTCTTGATATGTCAGTGTCAAATACTTGGTAATATTGCTGCAAGTAGTCTCAGGCTGTTTCACAGAACTATATTGTTCATGCTATAAATGAATAGCACAGTAGCATTGCCAAAGCTATATAGCACCAGAAGTTATGGATAAATTCCTGCCGCTGTCCTCAGGGAATTTGTACTTTCTTCCCGTGACCATGTGGGTTTCCGCTGGGTGCTCCAGTTTCCTCCCACATACTAAAGATCAAGATCCAAGTTTATTTGTCACAAGTATGTTGAAACATTCAGTGAAATACACTGATTGCGTTAATGACTAAGACACCCAGAGTGTGTTGGGGGTTAACTTCAAGTGATGCTATACAATCCGTTACCAACATAGCATGTCCAATGTAACACAGTTGTGGGCTTGCTATGCTGGTGCTGGAAGCAGCGTGGCACTTGCAGGCTCCCTCTAGCACATCCTCAGACTGTGTTGGTCGTTGACACAAATGACAAATTTCACTGTATGTTTCAATGTACACATGAAAAATAAAGTTAATCTTTTAATCTGCAATTGTCGCTTCTGCTCTAAGCATTGTGTTCACTTTCAGTAAACGAGTGGGACATGAAATCCTCAGCACTGTGCTTCAACATACTGAATCTTGAACTATGGTTATGTCTAAGCAACTTGACAAAAGAACACAAGTTTGTGCTCATTTCCTTACCCGTGAAGTCATACAGCTGAGGCAGGGTGTCCATCACGATGCCAATTAGAGGAAAATAGAGCTTTGCAACATGAGCTTTTACCTCACAATCAGTGTACCGAGGATCTGCGTCATGACTACACAATAGGTTGTGGATTGCACCAATTGCCTTCTTGTGTAGAAAGAATAAGCTGGGGGATAAAATCATACACACATGCACAAAAGGGTCAAAGTTCAAATTCAAAGTAAATTTATTATCAAAATACGTACATGTCACCATATACTCCCTTGAGAATCATTTTCTTACAGGCATTCACAGTAGACAGAAATATAATAGTATCAATGAAAAACTACACAGAAAGAAACGCGCAAAAGACAAACTTCATATTTTAAAAAAAGTAGGTATATAAATCATACCGAGAATATGAGTTGTAGAGTCTTTGAGAGGGAGTCCCTCTGAAGGGGAGAGGCTGGGAGGGGATGGATGGGTGTGGGTGGAAGGGACATACTTATTCATTGTGGGATCAGTTTAAAGTTGAGGTGAGTGAAGTTATCCACACTAATTCAGGAGCTTGATAGTTGACGGGTAATAACTGTTCCTAAATCTGGGTTATGGGACCAGTTTCTTATACCTACTTCCCAATGGCAGTAGCGAGAAGAGAGCAAGCGCTAAATGCTGAGAGCTCTGAATGGAGGAAAACCTACCTCAAGACTTTAATAGGTAATTGACAAAGACTTGCAGAGGCTCTCTATAAAGGAGGGCTTGGGGGAAGAAGGGGGGAGGGGGGAGGGGGAGAGGGAGAGGGCGCGTGCGCACCAATGGTATGTCAAATTATCGGATATACAAGTAGTCTTTGGGGTGCTACAAGTCTGTCTTTAATTGATGCTTTGCTGCACGCTTGAGTACTTGGTGAGGGGTGCTGATGCTTTTTATGCTGGGGGGTATCATCGCTTTGCTGTTTATGTGTGGGTGGAGGGAGCTGGGGGGGCTTTGGGGTTCTAACTTTTAACTGTCATTTATTCTTTGGGACATTCCTGTTTTCGTGGATGGTTGCTAAGAAAAAGAAATTCAGGATGTATATTGTATACATTTCTCTCACATTAAAAGTACCTTGAAACCTTTGAAGTGCTTTGAGAATTAAGCTGGGAATGAAAAGGTTGATGTATGAGAAGCATTTGATGGCTCTGGGCCTGTACTCACTGGAGTTTAGAACAATGAGGGGGATCTCATTGAAAACTACCGAACATTATAAGGCCTAGATAGATAGAGTGGACGTGGAGAAGATTCCACGTCTGTGATCTTCCCTACTGGGAGACCACAGTCTATGAAATCCGAAATATCTTCTCATGCTGACAATCAACACCAGCTCACCTTAAAGATATATGCTTATCTACCACTTTACTCTCTCTACACCCACGACTGCGTGGCTAGGCATCGTTCATACACCATCTACAAATTTGCCGATGACACAACTACTGCTGGTAGCATTTCAGATGGTAATGAGGAGGTGTACAGGAGTGAGATAGATCAGCTGATTGAGTGGTATCACAGCAACAACCTTGCTCTCAACATCCAAGGAATTGACTGGGGACTTCACGAAGGGAAATTTGAGCGAGTACACACCAGTTCTCATCAAGGGATCAGAAGTGGAAATGGTGAGTAGTTTCAAGTTTCTGGGAGTCAGTATCTCTGAGGATCTAACCTGGACCAAACATATTGATGCAATTATAAAGGCAGCACAACAGTGGCTATATTTCATTAGGAATTTAAGGAAAATTGATAAGTCACCAAAGACTTGCAAATTTCTACAGATGTACCGTAGACAGCATTCTAACTCATCAGCATCTGATATGGAGAGGACACTGCACAGGATTGGAAAAAGCTGCAGAAAGTTGTAAACTCTGCCAACTCCATCATGGGTACTAGCCACTCCAGCATCCAGGACACCTTCAAATGCCAGGTCTCAAAAAGGCAGCATTCAGCATTAAGAACTCCCATCACCCAGGAAATGCCCTCTTCTCATTGCTATCATCAAGGTGGTTGTACAGGAACCTGAAGACACACACTCAACGTTTCTTCATCTTCCTCCCCATCACCATCAGATTTCTGAATGGACAATGAACCCATGAACACTTTCTCAGTATTTTTCCCCTCTCTTTTTGTACTAATTTAATATATACTTCATTTTTAAATTAATAGTTTTTTATTACTATGTTTTGCAATGTACTGCTGCCACATAACAACAAATTTCACAATCTATGCCTGTGATATTAAACCTGATTCTGATATTTCCAACAGTGGGAGAGTCTAGGATCAGAAGTCACAGCCTCAGACTTCAAGGAATTTCCTTTAGAACTGAGATGAGAAGGAATTTCTTTGGCCAGATGGTGAATCTGTGGAATTCATTGCCACAGATGGCTGTGGAGGATGAGTCATTGGGTATATTTAAAGTGGAGATTGATAGTTTCTTCATTAGTAAGGGTGTCAAAGGCTACGGGGAGAAGGCAGGAGAATGGGCTTGAGACAGAAAATAAATCAGCCATTATCAAATGGTGGAGCAAACTCGATGGGCTAAATACCCTAATTCTGTTCTTATGTCTTACGGAGGTGCACAAAGACAAGCCTTGATCCAATCCTGCCCTCACTGCTGCTGGACAATGAGTTGGGAACCGCATCCTGAACTATATTTTGACCTTTACTTGCAAATAATCCTAACCATCTAACCACAAATGAATAAACATCACCAACAACAAGGGCTGAAAAGGGACACCAGAGTGAGTCTGTATCTCTGCATAATTAACACTTGTTTCACTGTTTTCAGTAACTGATAATTTGGTGCTTTTACCCTTCGACATCCGGTTCCAGAATCAAGGCTAGCTCCATCAATAGCAACCCAACCAGGAAGTGCTGCTGTCGAAAAGGCACCGACATCTCAAACATGTTGGCTATCTTCTGATCCTGAACAAGTGTGGAAAAGCCAGAACTCTGAAAAATAAAGCACAGTGCCTTTGTCAGCAGCAAATTAAGAGTTCACAAACCCTCATTGTTTCAATGCCAATTTCTCGGATTTATTTAATTATTCAGAGATACAATGCAGAACAAGCCCTTCTGGCCGCAGAAGAATTTACAATAATCAATTAACGTATTAACTGGTACATCTTTGGACTGTGGGAGGAAACTAGAGCACTTGGAGGTTCACTTATATAAAAATCGTGTGCTCAACAATTCCAAGAAACGTTGCAATTGGCATTTCTGAAAAAAATTACTACATAGTTCACCACCATCAGGCGTGAAGACTGTAAGACATGAGAGCAGATTCAGGCTATTCAGCCTATCAAGTCTGCTTGGCCACTCCATCGTGGCTGAGTTATTATTCCCCTCAACTTTATTCTCCTGCTTTCAACATGCTACCTTTGAAACTCTTGACTAATCAAGAAACTATCCACCTCCACTTTAAATATACCCAATGACCTGGCCTCTACAACTGTCTGTGGCAATGAATTCCACAGATTTTACCACCCTATGACTAAAGAAATTCCCCTTCATCTCTGTTCTAAATGGATATCCATCTATTCTGAGGCTGTGCCTTCTGGTCCTAGACTCCCTAACTATAGGAAACATCCTCTCCCCCTAACTAGGTATTTTAGCATTCAATAGGTTTCAATGAGATCTTGCTCTCCCCTCATTCTTCTAAACTGCAGTGAATACAGGCCCAGAGCCATCAAACGCTCCCCACACATTAACACTTTAATTTCCAGAATAATTTTCATGAACCTTGTCTTGACCCTTTCCAATGCCAGCACACTAGTGCTGTTGCATGAATGAAATCACCGGAGAAAATTACTGGTAGACACAAAGCAGCTTCTTTATTCAACTAAACAAGGCATCATATGGACATGCTTTCGGTCAAAAGGTCTGCTGGCCCAATGTGGGGCTTGATATTTTATGTACCATACATCAAAGGACAACTCCATATTTACAATGTATGGACAATGATTTCTTTGAAACCACATACAACCTTCACACGATTCGCATCCATACCACAGAGGTCCAAATGAATTTTAATCAGTACTGACTAGTCTGAGATTCACAGCTTTTAGGAAACCATTGTTCAAACCTGCACTCCACATAAAATCCACAGTACATATTGAAAGACAGAAGGCTGGTACACAAAGTAATTTGTTAAATGTAAGTGGCCTAAACCCTTAAATCACTCAAACCACTTGCGTAGCAGTTGGCACAATGCTTCATAGTACCAGTGACCCTGGTACAATTCCCACTGCTGTTTGTAAGGAGTTTGTACATTCTCCGTGTCTGCGTGGCTCCCACAGTCGAAAGACATTGGTAGGTTAATTAGTCATTGTAAATTGTCCCTTAATTAGGTTAAGGTTAAACCATGGGCAGTGTGGTTTGAAGGGGCTGGGAGGGGACGGCTGGCTGGAAGGAGGAGGGAGAGTGTCAGCATTGCATATGATCAAAATCAACGCTAACATTGCATTTACCACCAACTCAACTTGTAATTTAACTTTTAGGAAATACTGCACAAGGACCGCTAAATCCCTTTGCACTTCTGATTTTTGAATTCTCTCCCCATTTATAAAATAGTCTACATCTTTATTCCTTTCACCAAAATACATGGCCGTAAACTTCCCTATACTATTTTCCAACTGCCACTTCAATGCCTATTCTCCTAATCCTAAATCCTTCAATGGGCTCTCTGTTTCCTTGACACTACCTGCCCCTCCACTATTCTTCATATCGTTCATAAACTCGGCAACAAAGCTGTCAGTTTGGTCATCCAAATCAATGACATATAAAGTAAAAAAGAGCCGTACCCAACAGCAACCCTTGCAGAACACCACTAGTCACCAGCAGACAACCAGAAAAGCTCCCTTTATATCCACTCAGGAGGTAAAATCAGCAGTACAAACACTAGAGCTCACAACCCAGGTAGTGTTGCCCTTAGATCAGCTTCTGAAAGTAAGACAAGGATCAGACAATATTCAATTGACACTTTGCACGACTAAATTAAAATCAAATCTCATACCAACCTTTCAGGTCAGGCAACATCCATGGAAGGGAATGAAGGAAGGAGGATAAAGGAAGAATAAGGTGGAGTTCATTGAAGAGAGCAGCAAAACTTATTCTGCCTCCTGCCCACTTTCCAGTCCAGATGAAGGGTCTTGGCCCAAAACATCGACTCTTTATTCCCTTGCATAGATACCGTCTGACCTGCTGAATTCCTCCAGTCATTTGTATGTATTGTTCTGAATTTTCAGCATCTGCAGAATCTCTTATTCATCATACCTACCTTTAACTTCTGGGCTAATTATTTGCCTGAGAGCCCAAAAAAAAAGCCATTTCAAAATAAAAGTCTAACGGCCAATTTCAATTCTGTCCCAAGCATCTAGGTTTGAGGTAAAATAAATTCAAACAGTATGGCTGCTTTTAAATGGTCCAAGCTACAATATCTTGCACGGCAGGGCACAGTAACATAGCAGTTAATGTAACACTATTACAGTGCCAGCAACCCAGGTTCAATTCTGCCGCTCTCTGTAGGGAGTTTGTAAATTCTCCTTATGTTTGCATGGGTTCTCCTGGGTACTACTCTGGTTTCCTCCTATAAGTTAAAGGTGTAGGTGTTAGGATTAGTAAATTGTAGACATGCTATGCTGGTGCTGGAAGTATGACAATGCTTGTGGGCTGTGACCTCCCCCCCCCCCCCCACCCCGCCAGCACATCCTCAGACTGTGTTGGTCATTTACACAAATGCTGTATTTCACTGTACGTTTGATGTACATGTGACAAATAAAATAAATCTTATCTCTTTAAAGTGACCCCCACAACTGGAGCAATATGTATTTGTCAAACTATACCCAACATGAACTAGATCAGTGATGCATAAATTGTAATCAACTAATAAATGTGGTGATTTGGATTGGCTTGTAGAACAGTTTCCAATGGATTATTGTATTTAATGCCAAAGACTGCGTGCTTAGTAAATAGGCCTCCACCCAACCTGCTCCAAACACTGCAGGGACTGGAAAGTTATAAACACAAGAGATTCTGCAGATGCTGGAAATCCAAAGTAACACACACAAAAACACAAAAAATGCTGAAGGAACCAAGCAGGCCTATTGCATGCATTTCGTGGGTGTTGCTCAAGATTTCCAGCACCTGCAGAATTTCTTACGCTCTGGCCTGCAGATTACTGTTTCTCCACCAGGAATGGCTCACCAAATCCTAAAATGCGGGCATTTCCAGTGATGTTCCTAGCAGTTGAACTGAGGAATCAAGGGCACTAAAGACAGATGGGTTGGAATACATTGTCAGAAAAATGAGGAGGGAACTGTAAAGGAAAGACCTTCTTCTAAAAGCAGGGCAGAATGATTAGCTTGAGAAGAAAGTTATATTTTAAAGAAATTATAAAATTACTTTAAAAACCATGAGCCCCTTACTACCAATGTCCTTCCCCTCAACATTTTCCTAAATCACTTTGAGGTATATTCAGTGCCAAAGCCATTGGTGGTGGCACTTTGTCCCAGAGTGTCCAAAAATAATAACAGAATAACTGCATTATAGTCAAATAGAATTACAGCTCAGAAACAGGCCCTTTGGCCTATCTAATCAGTGCTGAACTATTATTCTACCTAGCCCCATGAACATGTATCTGGACCATTGCCCTCCATAACCCTCCCATTCATGTACTTATCCCCTTCATGTTCCTTAAATATTTTACCTTTCACCCTCAATCCATGACCTCTAGTTTGTCTCACCCAGCTTCAGTGGAAAAAGCCTGCTTCCATTAGCACTATCTATAACCTTCACAATTTTTTAATATCTCCATCAACTGACCCTTGATTTTCCTACACTCCAAGTCCTAATTGTTCAACTTTTCCCTATAACTCAGGTCCTCAAGTCCCGGCAACATCCTTGAAAATTTTCTCTGTAAAATTTATATTGAAATTTACAGATCATTGTTCCTGTGCTGACTCTTTGAAAGCTTCACTTCATTAGCTGTGACCTCTTGCCCCTTCCCTACAAGAGGTGCAAGTTTTACCTCTTTTATCCAATTTCTCTCTGAAATGGAGGATGGGGGGGGGGACTGGAACTAGAGGTCATGGATTAAAGATAAAAATGAAATATTAAAGAGGAACACAATGGGGAACTTTGTCACTCAGAGGGTGGCGAGAGTGGGTAACGAGCAGCCAGTGACAGAGGTGAATATGGGTTTGATTTCAACAATTAAGAGAGATTTGAATAAGTACATGGTCGGGAGAGGTATGGAGAGCTACGGTCCAGTTGCAGGTCAATGAGATTAGGCAGAATAACAGCACAGATGGGTTGCCTGACCTGTTTCTGTACATAGTGCTCTATGATTCTATGAACGCTGTCCTTCAACTGGCTTCCACCATGCTTTCTAGCAGCGATCTCTGGACTGTAATAACTTGCTGCATCGAATATATGCTCACTTTGCATCTAGATTTCACTCCACTTGCTTGACATTGGTATTTAAACATCTGTCATTGTCACTCTGCAGCACAGTTTCAATGAGTGCAACAGAAATATGCTTACCTGGGAGGTAGCTGAGGAGACTGAAGGGGATGGGGACGCAGGGGGTGAAAGAGTGCTGCATGGAAGGTTCAGAGTGATGTAGTGTTCATGGCTGCAGATAATGCGAATGAAATCCAGCCTTAGAGCTATGAGGGCATTTGGGTTCTGCGCTGTCTGCAGTTTATTGCTGACCTATGGATAAGAGAAAACACAGAGTGCGTGAAAACAAACCACGAACAACATCAATTATTCACAAGTTTAAAACCTTCCATCAGAATCAGGTTTATTACCACTGAAATATCATGAAATTTGTGTTGTGGTAGCAATACAATATATAAAAATTGCTATATGTAGAAAATTACTAAGTAGTGCAAAGAGCAATATACTAAGATAGTATTCATGGATCATTCAGAAAGCCGATGACAGAGAAGAACTGTACTAAAATAAAAATAAAGAGTGCATTTTCAGGCTCCTATACCTTTACCCTGATGGTACGAATGAGAAGACAGCATATCCTGGATGGTGAGGATCCTTCATGATTGGTGCCAACTTCTTTAAGCATCACCTTTTGAATAGCCTAATTTTGCTCCTATGTCTTCTGGCCTTATGTACTGAGTGTTGGGGAGGATAGTGCCCATGATGGAACTGGTAGAACTTACATAGTTATTGTAGTGGAATTAAATAGCTAACAAAGGGTGAAGAACTTAAGCCAGAATCAGTAAGAGAAGATGAAGAACTAAAGTAAGAAGTCAGTAAGAGGTTCAACATCTGGCCTGCACCATTTGTAGAAAGGCAAGTGCAAAATGAAGGTTCTGTGAAATGGACTGACAGATTCTACATTTATGGAGAGACATAAAGGGAAATTATTCTGCAATGAATGGGTCTCAGGCAGTGAGTATTTGCAAATAAAGTGGATTCCGGTTAACTGGGAGACATCAGGAAATGGACAGGAAAGGAATGGAGGGTTATGGGCTGAGTGCGGGCCAGTGGGACTAGGTGAGTGTAAGTGTCGGCACGGACTAAAAGGGCCGAGATGGCCTGTTTCCGTGCTGTAATTGTTATATGGTTATCAGGACCAGTACATTTTGGCGCAATTAAACAGCTACCCCAATTAGCTAAAGTTGCATGGAAATAATTAAAAAGGTATAAAAAACAAAACTACTGCTTAACTGAATAACAACTTGTATATTTAAATGAAATACAGAATAAATTACGACACTACCAATACTGCTACAGTACTATAAAATGATGTATTTGTTTGCAAGAGTTATTAATGGAGGAATTCATTCAGTGTATGTTGCTATGTTCTTAAGAGGAACAAAATCAGTGCAGATACCCAAAGTAATTTTTCAGTTAGTGTCAAATCTTTCCATGGCACCTTGGCAAGGGTTTGGAATTTTATAAAGTCAAAATAAAAAACAAAATTATTAATAATCTCTGCTTTTTGAATTGGTGTCCATTGGACAAAATGGCTAACATAAGTCAAGCACACAACTGACACTACTTAAAACTGCTTGTTCTATGCACAATGTAGGGTCTAACAGTCACACAAGTGCACTTGACTGATGCCATTTAGAAACTGTTCAGTAACAGTTTCAGTCCCAATTAAGTCAAGGGTATCCTGGCTATTTTCTCAATTTTTTTTAAGAATTGTTCTCAAGAAGTGGCTACCCCAGTTAAGCAGAATCCACTACAATTTAATAATGATCAATATTTAATAATTGATAATAGCTTTGGGGATCTTGTGATGTTGTCTCCAACACTGGCAATCCAAGCCAGGAACTCCTCCCTCTGTCATCATTGGGAAGAAAATTTAAAAATTACAGGTGATGAACTCAGAAAGAACAATACTTTGTATTTATATATCTTGTAAAAAATATCGCAAGGCTCCTCATAAGCATACGGTCAAAACAAAACAACTAAGCCACAGAGAGTGATATTCAGTCTCTCATGGCCCCTCCATTGTTCTATGGGATCAGAGCTGATATACATATATACACAAGAAATTCTGCAGATGCTGGAAATCCAAAGCAATATACACAAAATGCTGGAGGAACTCATCAGGTCAGACAACATTTATGGAATAACAAACAGATGATGCTTCAGGCTGAGACCCTTCATCAAGATTGGAAAGGAAGGGGAAAGACATCAGAATAAAAAGGTGGGGAAGGGGAAGAAGGATAGCTCGATCTCCGCAAAGGTCATCTCCATGGTGCTGAGGTTATGAAGACTACCCCAGCTACTGTGCTCCATGCCCATTAATATGATGAACTGATAAGTGAGGTTTTGGGCCTACTCTGGGCTGCTCCGGGGTTCGGATCTGAATCAATTTTGGGTTGGAATGCTTTTATTCACTTCAATTGTTTGCATGATTTGTATTTTTTTCTTTCTTGCTTAGTCTTTTATTTTTTATTCTTTTTTTCTTTTAATTGGGTTCTTTCAGCTTTCTTGCTCTTGTGGTTATCTGTGAGAAAGCAAATCTCAACAATTTATACATTCTTTGATAACAAAAGAATCGTGATTCTTCTTTATAGGTGAAACCAGGTGGGTGGGAAAGACAAATGGCTGGAGAACAAGGAATTTGATAGGGGAGGAGGGTGGACCACGGAAGAAAGGGAAGGAAGGAGGGACACCAGAGCAAGATATATATATAAAACCAGAAGGAAATATCAATAATCATGCCATCAGGTTAGAGGCTACCCAAACTGAATATAAGGTGTAGCTCCTCCACCCTAAGGGTAGACTCATCTTGGCATATTGGACTGACGTGTTGGAATGGGAATGGGAATTAAAATGCTTGGCCACCAGGAAGTTACACTTTTGGCAGATGGAGTGGAGGTTCTTGAAGAAGCGGTTCCCCCAATTTACATCTGGTCTCACCAATATACAGGAGGCCACTGCATTGGGAGTACTGGATAAAATAGATGACCATAGCAGGTTCACAGGTGAAGTGCTGCCTCACCTGGAAGCACTGTTTTGGGCACTGAATGGAGGTGTGAAAGGGCAGGTGTAGCACTTTGCCTGCTTGCAAGGATATGTGCCAGGAGGGACAAGTGGACAAAGGAATCACAGAGGGAGTAATCCTTGTGGAAACTGGAGAGTGGGAGGGATGTAACGATGTGTTAGGTGGTAGGATCCTTGTGGAGATGGCAGAAGATGCAGAGAATGATGTGTTGGATGTTGAGGCTCATGGGGTGGTAGGTGAAGACAAGTGGAACTCTATCCCTGTTAAAGTGGTGGGAAGATGGGATGAGTTCAGATGTCCAGGAAATGGAAGAGATGTGGGTGAGGGCAGCATCAATGGTGGAGGAAGGGAAACCCCGTTCTTTGAAGGAGGACATCTCTGATGTTCTGGAAAGCAAAGGCTCAACCTGGGAACAGATGAAGTTGTGACAAAGAAACTGAGAAAAGGGAATAGTATCTTTACAAGAGACAGGGTGGAAAGAAGTATTCTACCTCAGTGACACTTTCCTCAACCATGCCATTGATTCCTCTATCCAAAAATCTATCAGCTTCTGCCTTGAATATACACAGCAAATAAGCTTCTACAGCTCCCCTGCTTAGAGAACTCTAAAAGTTCACCAAACACTGGATGAACAATTCTTTTCTCATTACTGTACTGCCTTGAACAGCTGTTCCCTTATTCTGAAACTGTGACCTCAGTATTACCTTCATTTCTACCTCGTCATGACCCAAAATAATTGTGCACATTCATTTTCAAGAGAGTATTGTCTATTTAGTACCTCTCTGCACAACAAACCCACTATGCCAGGAATCAATTTGATGATCAGTCATTGCCATCTCTCTAATGCTAGTATTAATGCTAGGGGCAGCATAGTAATGGAGCAGTGTGCATCACACCTTGTCAATCCAGCAACACAGGTTCAATTCCTCCTGCTGTCTGTAAGGAGTTTGTACATTCTCTCCATTCCAAAGATCTGGCCTTGACATCTGAAGCAAACTATGATGGCATGTCGAAATTTGAGAATGGTCAATAAGTCAGAATTGGAAGAATGTTGATTTCTTGGAGAACTATGTGGTTGGGAGACATTAGTGATGGGAGGGGCAAAGAAAAGGAAGTACTTGAAGAACAAGATGAGAGCTTAAAAGTGAAAAAGTACCAAGAGCCAAGGTAGGTCAGCAAACTCTGAGTTAGTCAGCCAAGAGAGACCCTAGGATCACAGAGAGATAACCTTATTGCTACTGGGGTAAAATTTGCATTCTTTTGGACTTCCACCACTTCAGGTCTCCAGAATACCCAGTAAAATACCTGTTTGTAGTACGTGCGAATGAGACTGAAAATATATCCTCGATCCATCAGGGAGAGCAAATCATTGAGAAAGAACGCCAAGCTGGTATTCAGCCGCTCCACCAACTCAATGTCCTGAAAAGATGCACATAAACATAAGACGAAATATCATAAATACTGAAACTGTTAGGACAAAAACAACCTCAAAACATCCAAAGCATTCACAATGTAAAGCGCTGCATTCCGAAGTTAACAGAACCAGTTTTAACAGGCCCAGCTAATACGTGGTGGCATGGTAGCGTAGCAATTAATGCAATTGCTTTACAGCACCAGCAACCACCAGTCAGGGTTCAATTCCTGCCACTGTCTGCGAGGAGTTTGTATGTTCTCCCTGTGTCCTCCAGGTGCTCCAGCTTCCCCCCACATTCCAAAGAGGTATGGTTAGGGTTAATAAGTTGTAGTCATGCTACATCAGTGCTGGAAGCATGATGGCACTTGCAGGCTGCCCCCAGCACATCCTCAGACTATGTTGGCCATTGGCGCAAAACAATACATTTCATTGTTTCTTTCGATGTAAATGTAACAAATAAAGCTAATCTTTTTAAAAATTGAATACTGAGATTACACTGTCTGAGCAGTGCTGTAACCTGTAGAGTGACTAATAAGAAAGCCATTCACATCTCATCCTGGAGTTATCTTCTGAAATTATTAAGTGAAATAAACAATAAACAAATTTTACCTTCTGAAACCTGCTGACAATGTCAGCAGTGATCATGCTGACTAAAGCTGTTATATCATCTACAAATCTCTCTGGGAATCTCAGTTTCCGTGTGGTCTCAAGCTTGTCTGAAAGATGGAGATGATGGCCCATACTTTTCACCTGTTTTAAAACAAGTATCACAAAATCACCTCATTACAGGATGCATTTTCAGAAACACAAAGTCAAACTGAAGGAAGGAGTAATTATACAAGTTCTAGTTTATTGTCATATGCACAAGTGTGGTGAGGTACAAGTACAATGGAAAACTTGCTAACAGCAGGCATAATGATTCAGACAACACACAGGCTATAAGTTATGCATCAACTGATTATAATTAATTGATACATACTAATTGATGAGCAACCACAATACATTATATTCTAAGTGGCAAATGGGGACTCGGCCTCTTCATTTTCCACACAGAAAGCTGTAAGTATCAGCCAGACAATAGGTATAACAGATAAGTTTTAATATATGAATGAATGGGAATATCAAATGGTTGACATGTCATAACAATAACCTTTCCCTCAATGTCAACAAAAGAACTAGCCACTGACTTCAGAAAAGTGTTGTGGGGAGGGCAGGGTTGATAGGGTTGAGAATTTCAGGTTCCTAGGTATAAATATTACCACTAGCCTCTCCTGGTCCAATCACAGCCAACACCTCTACTTCCTCAGGAGGCAAAAGGAATTTGGCATGTCCCTGTAACTCTTACCAATTTTTGTCACTGCACAATAGAAAGCATTTTATCTGGATGGATAATAACTTGGTACAGTAACTACTCTGCATGTGACCACAGGAAATGGCAGAGTATGGACGCAGCTCGGCACAGCAAGGGAAGCAGCTCCTTTCTATGGACTCTGGACCTCTCACTACTTCAGTAAAACATCCAGCATAATCAAAGGCCTCACCCATCCTGAACAATCCCTCTTCTCCCCTCTCCCATTAGGGAGAAGATAAGAAAGCTTGAAAGCACATACCACCAGGCTCAAAGACAACTTCTATCCCACTATTATCACTCTTGGATGGACCTCTCATATGACAAGATGGACTCCTGTCCTCACAATCTACTTTGTTATGATCTTGTGCTTTATACTGCACATTTTTGGTAGCCTTTACACTTTATTCTGAATTGTTATTGTTTTATCTTATTCTAATTCAATGCATTGTGTAATGATCTGATATGTATAAACAGTATGCAAGAATACAAACATAAAAATTTCAGCATCACAAAATGGTGTCACATAGTTCAGACAAAAATTTCACTGAAACTGTACCTCACCCACGTGAACTCTGTCCTATTTATGTGCCTGCTGCTCTGTTATCCAGTTTGCAATGCCCAGTTGGCAGCCTATCACAGTGGGTCCCATCTCTCAGCCAACATCAACACATGTATGTACTTGTCAGAAGGGAACATCAAGAACAGAAACCAGACCTGGCTTATTCCTTCTCTTGTTCAGCAAAGGCTCAGGTCACATTGGAAAAGGGTACAGGAAATTTCAGTATTTCTTATCTAACTTCCCTTCGACTGCAACTTAGTGTCACATTCTGTAGGCAGTTAACTGTACTCTCCACAGGGATAAAGCACTGTGGCCCATTGGGAGTATTTTTCTGAATTTTATTTGTCCTTCCTGTTATCTTTCATACACCGATGCAACGTGCCATTGTCAGTGTAATTGGGTCTTGTAGCAATAACAGTCCAGATGTAATGGATTACCATGCCCATCAGTAACTGTGGCCTTGCAAACTCCCTGGGTAATGGGCATTGTATCAGCTACAGACCATGTGAACTGGGGCACAATATCTACCTGTGGCATTCCCTGAGTAATGGTATGCTGTCAGTCAGTGATTGTCCCTATGTATGTTAATTAGTGTCAGGGAATAATAAGCAATCAGGCAAACATGATAAAATTGGAAATGAAGAACAAAAGTACAAAAGACGTACACCATATCTGTCACTATTAAAACCAAAATGACAAGTTACACCCAATGTGTTGAGAACTGTGCCTCAACTCAAAAGCTGCAGCATCTATTTTTTACTTTTCATCAGATGTTAAAAGAATTGCTGTACAAATTCTGTTTTTAGAACAAGTGGGATGTTAATAAATGACAATAAATCTGTCTAAAAGACTGCAATTCCCTTATTAAATAGGCTGTTTTTAAAAAAAAAACACTCTTTAATGTCCTTGAAAAGATCTAGAGACGTCAGGACTTGAGTCATAGCTTCGATGCCCCCACTTTGAACTAATTGAGGGAAGAGGTAAGAGCAAGTGTTGACTCATCAACTTCACTTACCATCAACTGGAAGAAAAACCAGGCCTGCTGCAAGGCTGACTCCCTCACACTGCTGGTGCTTACCACCCACTGCAAGGCCAACTCCTCATGGAGAAGCTGCATAACACAAACGACAGTCACTAAAATGCACATTTGAAGAAATTTAAAATATCTAAAATTACTTTTAAAAATAACACATATGCTACACTTTAGTACCAACCCTTGGGTGTCCCTGCTGTAATTTTAAGATGAGAGCTACTAAGTACCTTGTGAGGCCCCCTGTTGATTGGGGTTGACCATGGATATTGAATCCTGTCTGTCTATGTGATATGCAAGCCAGGGCAGTACAATATGGAAAGCAAGCTGTTACCCATGCAGCACACTCCCCCCCTTTATGCAACTGATAAATCCAAAGGAACAGTAGAGACCGATGAAGTCTGGCACTAGTGGTGTCGCAGGAGAGGTCAGTCTGTGTTGTACTCAAAGTTGGACTGCCTTGGGGACTCTAGCTCTGGATTTTTCCTCTGTTTACTCCAGAAGCCTTCCCCGCGAATGGGTATAGCTGCAAAGTAGTGGAGGTTTGTGATCAGTTTTCCTTTTCCAAGATGAGCTGCCAGCCATGGCTGACGAGCCCCATCTGCTCAGAGCAACAGGTTTTAAGGCACCAATAACTTGCCTTTGCCCCTTCTCTTGTCAGTAGAAACAGTTTTGTCCGACTTAGTAGCTAAGCCACACGTGAAGGCCAGGAGCTGGGACTTGGTTGTGAGAGGCTATTTGCAACACACAACATTGGGAGCATTTACTGGATAGTGGGAGCTTATCCCCACTACCTCCCCTGGCTATGACAACCTTAAGGAACCCTTAATACGTACAATAATGGGTGTCATGGCAGTGTAGTGGCTAGCACAACGTTTTATAGTGCCAGAATAAAGAATCTATTGGGTTATATGGTGGAAATGTGGTACTCATATTCAGAGAGCAACAGATATCCTGCTAGGAGAGTGTAAGACTCTCAGTGCTGGGATTAATGTTTTAGTTCTGACAGAATATTTTAAGTTTGATCTCCAGAAAAACGGAGTGCCAGATGGTGGCTTTGTTGCATATTTGTAACTGATCAAGTGCAACCTTTGATGGGATTTTAGTGATATCCTCAAGGTCCTCAGAAGCGTTTAGAGACGACAAAAGCTTTGTGTAGGATCATGGTCAGTGGAAAATTGGGAAAACTGAGACCAAGTGGTCAGGAGTGTTTTGCTACCAGAGGCTCTTTGTCCATCAAGTGATAATAACCATTGTCTTGTGCAAATTCAAATATCAGACCACCTCATCAATGGTCATTTCATATTGTGCTAATGAATCACCTCCTTCACAAAGCACAGAAAACATTTAGACAATCATTTCATTAAATCTAAAAGAAACCAATGGCTAAGTATTCAGACTATACTTCACCATCACCATCGTTGCTTCACCATGCACTGAAAATTTTATTTTCCTAGTTTAATGCAAACTGTTTGTTTTACTTCTACCTTTTTGGTTGAAAATCTTGGCTGACTGTGCTGTAAATGAGTGAAGCCGTCCAAAAATGAGGACATGCGGTTGGGACTCCGCTCAGTTGCCTGTGAAATGAGGGACAGGAGCAAGATGGTGTAGAGCAGATATTAGTGGATGGGGGAAAAAAATGAGATGGTGAGTATAAGATAAACAGTCAGTATGAAACAAGAAAGAGGGATGAAGTTAACCAAGGTACATTATACTGGGCCTTCAAGCTGATTTAATACCAACAGAAGCCACTTCAGAACCAATGAACTGATTTCATGAGGAAGATGTACAGATTTTCCATCTGCGTGTTCCCACTTTGTGTATATATTAAACATTATATGGGTTTAATAGCAAAGAAATGGACCATGTGACTATTCAATGCTATGATTATCCTCTGCAAGAACCTCTTCTCAACCTATTTTTCTAAATCTACTTGACCTGCCAAGCACATCTTCCTGCTCTGTATTATGCAGCAACTACATTCTGTTTGTGTTCTCAGCCTGTAACTGCTCCCATTTTCTCACTGATCAGATTACCTCGTTTAGTTTATTTGCAATGTCATTCCAGTTTTACCTTATCAGAGAACAAGTCACTCCCCCTATCAGCTTCTGTTTTTCTTTGATCTGAAACATTAACTCACTTTATCTTCTCACAGATGAGCTCTGATCTACTGGGCATTTCCAGCAGTTTCTGTTTTTATTTTAGATTTCCGGCATTTGCAGGCTTTCTGATTTTCATGTTTTTCTCATTCTTTCTCACTTGCACTTAGCATCCTCTTAAATTCATTGTGCTAACCATTTCAACTATTCTACGGGTAGCAAGTTGCACATTCTCAGCAAGTCCTTAGATAAAGAATTTTTTCTGAATTTTGTATTACATTCATGACATCTCATTTTGGATTCTCCCAGAAGAAAAAGTATTTTTTCTGAGTTTTATTAAATAAATCAACTTCCAATTTTAAAGATATCATTTAAGGCTCCCTTTACATTTTTATTTGTACATTCTTTCTAGATATGCATATTCTCTCCAATCTGATAAGTATTTTATCTGAATTTCCCCTCTATGCCTCCATTTTTTGTGAAATGGAAACCACAATAGCGAATACTTCATATGATCTAACCAAGGTTCAACTATTACCATATAAATAAATACCAACACTGTTACTGAGTTTGTAATAATTGAAAGTCATCATAGGATACCTCAGCCAAGTACAGAGTTGCATAAGCTCACAAAAAAGAATGATATACTCTCAGCTGCAGGGACAAGAAGACCCACTATAGCTTTATATAGGTCACTGCTCTGGTGCTCTCACACTAACCATTCTCCACTCAGCAGTAATGTAACTGGGGATGCTACAAGCCTGTTAACATCTCAGTTTTTGCTTCAAATTAGCAAATGTTTGGCCGCGTCTCACCCGATTCAGCAGTACACATTGCATTCAGAAATACAGCGACTGCAAAACTGGGTTGTATATTCTCTCATTCTAACCAAGTAGCAGTGGACTGGGTGAGCATCCAGTTTCTCAAGCAATGCCAAACCTAGATCATGATCCTGCTTAGGTTTGTATATTAGAGTAATTGGATAATTGATACAATGCTGAGATGAGATTAGTGTGTGTGGAGCTGTACCAGATTGGCCTCAATTTGGTGAGCAGAAGGCTTAGGTTTGGAATTAAGAGCATTCTTTCCTTGCATCTGCTGCCCCCATCACCTATCAGTGGAAGAGAGAGAATGAAGATAAATGATTCAGGTGTGATTTTGGACTGCACTGGCTTGTCCTGGTGGAAAATGGCAAAATGAGAAAGCAATCGATGTGTAGATTGGTGACGATGCTTTGATGAATGTTTTAAGACGAAAACACCAGTTCTGCACCTGCTTGAGATCACAGCTTGAATTGGGATGGTTTCTCCGCAAGACAGCCTTTGGCCCACCGGGAGCGTAAGCAGAATTAACCCAGGAGTGTGAGCGATCGATCCCCTGGCAGGTAAAGGAGGCAGGACAAGGAGGAAACACAAAGTGAAAACAAGAGTCCAGCTATAATACAATCATTCACTGTGAGAACAAAGAGCTGCAGCTGGGATATCACGATAAACCCCTTCATGGATGTACTTAAACTACTGTTTAACTTTGATTTACTTTGACACTTTCTTCTGAACTAACTTGCAAAACATGATGAAAACTGGTTCTGCACTAATCTAAGGACCATAATGCTGGGTGCATAGTGTTAGAGCCTTGCCAAAGCTATGTATTTGTAATGGATATTTATCTATTTAGGAGGTGTATACGCTGGAATGGGTAAAACCATTGAGGCAAGCAGGCCTATTCCTTGACACAGCTCAGTCCCACTTAACTGCCCTCAGCCCAGTTTTCTTTGTACAAACTCTAATTATCTCCTATCCACTTAACCTGTCCAGAATGTTTACCTTTTACAAGTTTAACATACTCCAAATTTTGATTTCCCTTCATAATTTTTAACCTGTACTAAAGGGCCAAATTCAGTCGTACAGCATAGAAATGGGCCCTTCAGTCTACTTGTCCGCATTGACTGTGATGCAGGGTCTTTGATCTGAAACATTAACTCACGTTCTCTTCTCATACTTGCACACTGAGCTGCTCAGTATCTCCAGTATTTTCTGTTTTTATTTTAGATTTGCGGCATCTGCAGTCTTTTGAATTTTTATGTTCTCATTTTTTCTCATCCTCTCAAATCAATTTGTACTAATCACCTCAACTATTCCATGGGCAGCATTAATTCAATTTATCTTCTCACAGCTGTAGTCTGAGCTGCATAGTATTTTCTTTTCTTTGTTAATTCCATTGTTTTGTATTATGTCCATATCCTTCTCTGCCTTTCCTATCCAAATACTTGTCCAAATTTATCTTGAATATTTTAAATTCATCTACCTCTACCACATCCCTTGGCAGCTTGCTCCATAAAATTACCATCCTCTGTTTGAAAGACTTGCCCCCCCCCGCCCCCCCATTCTGGGATGTGTATATTTAATTATAATCCTTAATCTGTCTCAATATATTAGTTCCCTTCTTATTAAAGATAGGCCATTATAGGTCTTCAATAATTAGCCACAAAATGAAGTAACCTCAATATGACTGGCATAGAGACTGCAATCCACAAAGCAAGAAACACTGTTTAGGTTCCTGAATCTGTCAAGTTAATTTACAAGGAAAAGTTAACATATACTGTGAAGTGGAATAATAATTAGGATTACCAAGAAGATTGGACTGGAAAGATTTAATGAGCAAAGTGGCTTTTCTTTCTACTTGTATGCCTCGACATACTCAAGTTAAAATGAAAGCTTTAAGTTTATTTTAACATAATGTTCACCTTTGCTCTGCTTCTAATCTACCTCCCTACAATTGTAAAAACGTTTCTTAGCAACCTTGACATTCTACGTTTTCCTCCCAAATGCCTTCCCATCTTAAAAGATTGAACTTGTTCTCAATTTTTCTTGGCAGCCTTGTAGGATTATCTGTTCTACTTTCCAAACACTGCTTTAAAAAAAAACAGAATCCATATATCTTATGAAAATAGAAGTGCTTCTCAAAAAGGAGAAAGATAAAAGAAGGCCATGGTTAGAAGAGTTTTTTAAGGTTGCTCATATCTAAAGAAAACACAATTGGCTTCGTGGACTGAGTGCACTGCTTTTGATATCATAAAGCACTAATGAGTAATTTTTCTTCCTCACCTGCAAATGAACTCCTGTTGCTTATTTCAGAAGCACAATATAAAAATAAATCAAATGTTGTACATCACGAAGGGTAAAGTATTATCGTGATATCCCCCATTCCCAAGGCGGCCAGTGCCCACTATCCCATGCTTGGACAGGCATGCAAACCCACCTGGGCACTCAGAAACTATTTAGACTGTCAGAAAAAAAGAAAAGCCTTATCACCCTTTATCATCAGCAATTATATCTTTTCATCAGGATTAAACATAATGCACCATGTTGAATATCAGCAAATGAGGGACAGAAATGTTAGAATTAGGCATTATTCTCGGACCTTATTACAAAACTAAGATACTGCTCATAAGGAATTTTCCCTTTGAAAATCTCTAATCAAGTGTAGTCTTAAAAACAAGCACACTGCAGAGGGCAATGGCTCTTCTCAATTAAATCAAAAAATTAATATCTGGCCTGCAACACTGGAGAAGATGAGCACAAACACAGTCCTTCTCTCACCTCATTACTGCCTTTCAATCCTTTAAAATAGTGGGTTAACATAACATCAAGACAGAAATGCAGCTGCAGACCACAACTTTACAACATTTTGTTTTCAATCCACCCCAATAAGCAGAACGTGCAATATCACAATCAAAGTAATCTCCTGTCAGTCACTGAAAATGTAAAGTACGTGAGAAAAGCTGTCAATGATTGGTTCAAATCACTTTTAACTTCAAGACCAATCTGATAAACATATACCAATATAATTTTGAATTATCATTATCCAGTTTATTAATTTCTCCATTACCCCAACATATTTTGCTTTTTGATGTTGAAAGATGTTTTGTCACTTATTTCTAAATATCAGATACACATGACTTAATTAATGGAAACCAATGCCACAGATTCCTGAAGAACTCAAGACAATTATTGCATAAAATGTTGGTTTTCATTACCTTCCTCTAATCATTTCCAGGATTTTTATTAGTGTAAAACATGACCACGAGTTCCAAGATCAAATTGAAATAGAGGTTATTTGCTAGACTTCAACACCCAACAAGTCAGCTAAAGACATGCCAATCTTATCTTTTCAACTATCATAACACTATTAGACCATTCAGCCCATAGAATCTGCTCTGCCATTTAATCATGGCTGATTTCTTTTCCCTCTCAAATTCACTCTCCTGTCTTCTCCCCTTTGGTTAATGGCTTTATAAATAGATAATCTGAAATAAGCAAGCCTCTTCATAACCAATCCCTACTTTCCAGATTAAAATGGAAAAGTTACAGAGTATTCAAAGTCTTAAGGTACTATAATCAAAATACCACCTGGAGCATTTTGCACAATAATAAAATGTCTACCACAAAGCAATGACTCTCCCCTTTAGCTGCACTTTGACCCAAAGCTGATCCAAAAAAAATCAAGCAAAAACATTACATTTGCATCAAATAGATTGAAAAAAATTACCTTATTTTTCTTTACCCCACAAAATAGGGGAAGTTACAAAACTTCCACAATAATGATCTCTGAAGCACCCAAAAAGAAGAGATCACCATGTTATATTCCTGGCAGGACTGCCTTACAATAAAGTAGAACAAACCCTAAAAAAGGGCTAATGTTTATCTTTCTGTAAACACTTTTACAGTGAATAATACTACTTTAAAGTTTTTCAACAGAGTTTCAGGACCTGTATCCCTGCGGTCAAATTATAAATAGTACTGCACAAACAAATCTTTGTTCAAATTTATATTGTATTACAATTCAATATTAAACCTTTTTTCCCATTTGTTTGACAATCAAAACCGAAGCTTTAACTTCAATAAAAGAACTAAAAACACTCATGGGATTCTCTGGCTTGAAAACCCAAATGTAAATTAGCCCACCAAGTTTGCTATGCGTTCCTACATTCGACCCAGAGAACTCGTCCTATCACTTTCCCCACAGACCAATGAAACAATCAAGCATCTAGGTCCTGCCTCCAGTCAGTGACACCATGGTCTTTAATCCTGTGAATCAGATACGCCCTGTCAAATCCAAAGTCTGTTGTACTGGAATGCATTCCATCTCCTCTACAGCACTGCAATGGTGTCCCTAATTATGATAACATTTAAATGGATTGACAAAACATGTCCAACAATGAGGACCCTGCACAAAGCAATTTTGATGATAAGTCTTTTCCGTTACCAGAAATTTAATTTGCAAGAAACAAAGCAATTCTCGTACAGGATGCATTTAAAATCAGAGGCTTACAGGAACTTGGCAAATCTATGTAATCTGTTAAATACTGGAGTAGGCTCACCTGGCAAAAACAGTGATGTTGTACCAAAAACAAACGTTCACAGGCCAACACACTGATATCTGTATCAGTATGATTCAACATTTAAAAAGGGTTCCAATTATTAGGACTTACTTTGCAACCCATGATCTTTTTCACCTCATCATCTGGAGTTGTAGGCGTTGTGGCAAGATCTGGATTGCTGTTGCTGATACTCTTTGAGCGAGACAGGTTTAGACTGGTTGGCCTGGTAGCGGCACGAGACAAAGTGGCATACTGAATGGGACCTGCATACGACGGACTGCTTGACCCTACAGTTGTATAAAATAGTAACAAGTAAGTGACAGACCAATCATTGCATTTGTCTAGTATATTGGTGAAAATTCAATGTAGAAAAAGTTCAGATTAACTTTACAAAATGTAATTCACCATAACTTCATCCATGGATGATACTGAGTGCAAACTTATGTCAGCGCTCCTATATACAGCAATGGAGAAGCACAACCATCCTTTGAATGAACTGTTCAATGCAAGCCAGGCTTGACCTCATTGACAGAGTTAAAATATTGTAATACAGAAGTAAGGACATGAATATCTGAAATACTCACCATCCATGGAGGTAAAAACAGAGTGCTTCAGGTCAATTACTTTTTATAGATAGATAGATAGATACTTTATTGGTCCCAAATGAAATTAGTGTCACAGCAGCATTACAAGTGTACAGACATATAAATATTAAAAAAGTAGTAAGACAGGATAAAAAATAAGTTACCTCAAACAGTCCAACAGGATGGGGGGTCATCACTTCCCTGGCTATAGGTTGACTCATTATAGAGCCTAATGGCTGAGGGTAAGAATAATCTCATATAGCGCTCTTTGGAACAGTGCAGTTGTCTTAGTCTATTACTAAAAGTGCTCCTCTGTTCAGCCATGATGGCATGCAGAGGGTGAGAAAAATTGTCCAGAATTATCTGTAGGGTCCATTGTTCTACCACAGCCTCCGGTATGTCCAGCTTGACTCCTATGACAGAGCCAGCCTTTCTAATCAGTTTATTGAGCCTGCTGGCATCACCCACGTTGATGCCATTGCCCCAGCACACCACCGCAAAGAAGATTGTACTGGTGACAACAAACTGATAGAACATGTGAGGGAGAGGCCTGTGTACTCCAAAGGACCTCAGTTTCCTCAGAAAGTAGAGGCGACTCTGGTCTTTCTTCCTAAAGTCCATCACCATCTCCTTTGTCTTACTGATGTTGAGGTGCAGATGATTCAGCTTGCACTTTTTGACAAAGTTCTCCACCAGGGCCCTGTATTCATCCTCCTATTCTTCCTTTTTACACTCAACTACTGCTGAGTCATCAGAGAATTTCTGCAAATGACATGACTCAGTGTTGTACCTAAAGACCAAGGTCAACAGCATAAACAGGAAGGGAGCCAATACACAGCTCTGTGAGGTCCCAGTGCCGGTTATAACCATGTGTGACACACAGCTCTGAAGCCGCTCAAACTGTGGTCTGGTAGTCAGGCTGTCCATTATCCAGGATAAAATGGAAGTGCCAACCTGAATTAAACAGAGCTTTTTCCCCCAGCAATGAGGGCTGTATGATATTGAAGGCACCTGAGAAATTAAAAAAACATGATTCTCACAGTGCTGCCCTGCTTATCCAAATGGGAGTAGCCTCTGTTCACTAGATAGACAACAGCATTGTCGTTTCCAATGTGCTCCTGGTTGGCAAACTGCAGGGGATCATCAGTCTTTCTATAGGTGCTACCTGCCTGTTAGATTGCTCCAGATTTTTTTTCTGATTTGCTGCATCTACAGTATTTTTTAGACCATAAGACATAGAATCAGAATCCTTTATTATCGCCAAGTATGAGGACACATACAGGGAATTTGATGCCAGTTTCCCTGAGCTCTCTCTGTACAGAATTAAAAGCAAACAAAAACAATAGTGCAAATAATCATAAACTATATACAATGAGGTCCACCTCATTAAATGTACAGGTGGACTTGATTTATAATAGACTAAAATTCAAGTGTTCATAAGACTGATGGCATATGGAAAGAAACTGTTCTTGTACCTATTTGTCCTGGTATACAGTGATCTAAAGCGCCTACCAGAAGGAAGGAGTTGGAACAGGTGATGTCCAGGGTGTGATGGGTCTACAATAATGCTGCTTGCTCGCTTCCTGACTCTAGATGCATATAAGTCCTGGATCCAGGGCAGCTTCACACCAATAATCCTTTCCGCAGCCCTGACGGTTCTTTGGAGTCTATTCTTGTCTTGTTTGGTAGCTGACCCAAACCGGACAGTGATGGATGAACAGAGAACAGACTGGATTATTCCTGAATAGAATTGAATCAGCAGCTCCTGAGGCAGGTTGTACTTCCTGAGTTGACGTAGGAAATACAACCACTGCTGAGCTTTTTTGATAAGAGTGTCCGTGTTGGGTGTCCACTTCAGGTCCTGGGAGATTGTGACACCCAGAAATCAGAAGGTCTCCACAGCAGACACACCACTGTTGAGTACAGTGAGTGGGGGGAGTATTGGGGGGGCTCCTCCTGAAGTCCACTGTCATCTCCACAGTCTTGAGCGTATTTAGCTCCAGATTGTTCTGACCACACCAGAGGGCCAGCCGTTCCACCTCCCGTCTGTATGCAGACTCGTCACCGTCTCGGATAAGGCCAATGACAGTTGTGTCATCTGCAAACTTCAGGAGTTTAACAGATGGATCCTGTGAGGTGCAGTCATTAGTGTAAAGGGAGAAGAGCAGTGGGGAGAGCACACATCCCTGGGGACATCGGTACTGATTGTCCGGGTGCTAGAGATGATGCTCCCCAGCCTCACTTGCTGCACCCTGTCAGTCAGGAAGCTTGTGATCCACTGACAGATGGCGGGAGTGATGGTGTTAAACGCCGAGCTGAAGTCAACAAACAGGACCCTCACAGAAGTTCCTGGGTTGTCGGGGTGTTGTAGAATGTAATGCAGTCCCATGTTGACTGCATCATCCACTGACCTATTTGCCCGATAAGCAAACTGCAGGGGGCCTATGATGTCCTTCAGGTGAGCCAACACTAGTCTCTCAAAGGACTTCATGACCACAGATGTCAAAGCAACAGGCCTGTAGTCATTTAGTCCCTTGATAGTGGGTTTCGTAGGGACTGGAATGATAATGGAGCGCTTGAAGCAATGAGGGACTTCACACAGCTCCAGTGATCTATTGAAGATCCGTGTGTAGATGGGGGCCAGCTGATCAGCGCAGGTCTTCAGGCAGGAGGGCGACACACCGTCTGGGCCTGGCGCTTTCCTGGTCTTCTGCCTCCGGAACAGCTGACTCACCTCCCTCTCACAGATCCTAAGTGCAGGTACAAGGGAGTTGAAGTGAAGGGGGCTAGGGGGAACAGTTTTTGTAATGTGGGGTGAGAAAGCGGATACTAAGATGTCAGGGTGATGGATGATGGGGGTTGCAGGCAGGTCTGTATTTTGGCTGGGGGGAATGAAGGTGTCGAATCTACAATAAAACTTGTTCAGATCGTCAGCCAGTTGATGGCTCTCCACAACCTGAGGGAATGGTTTCTTGTAGTTGGTGATCTCTTGGAGCCCCTTCCACACTGACACTGGGTCGTTGTCTGAAAACTTGTTTTGCAGTTTTCCAATGTAGCGCTTCTTCGCTGCCTTAATCTCCCTTGTCAATGTATTCCTGGCTCGTTTGTACAGAATCCTGTCCCCTTTTCTGTACGCCTCCTCCTTCTCCCGACGAAGCTGCCTAAGTTGTGATGTGAACCAGGGCTTGTTGTTATTGAATGCGCAAAAGGTTTTTGTTGGAATGCACATGTCTTCACAAAAACTGATGTATGAGGTCACGGTGTCAGACAGATCATGAAGATCTGTAGCTGCAGCCTCAAAGACACTCCAATCCGTGCAGTCAAAACAGGCATGAAGTTCCAGCTTTGACTTGTTGGTCCATCTCCTGACAGCAGGCTTAACCAATCTTAGTTTCTGCCTGTATGCCAGGAGAAGGTGAACCAGGCAGTGGTCGGAGAGACCCAAGGCTGCCCGTGTAACAGAGGGATATGCATCCTTTATTGTCGTGTGGCAGTGGTCCAGTATGTTAGTGTCTTTGTTGGGACACTTAATACGTTGTCTAAATTTTGGCAATTCGTGGCTGAGATTTGCCCTGTCAAAATCACCGAGAACAAAGAGCAAGGAGTCTGGATGTTTATTCTCTACTTCAGTTATCTGGTCAGCCAGGTGTTGTAGCGCCTCCTTGACGCAGTCCTGAGGTGGAATGTAGACGCTGACCAGAATAAATAGGAGCAGAACTAGACTGTTCAGCCCATCAAATCTGCTTTGCCATTCCATCATGGCTGATTTATTACCCTCTCAACCCTATTCTCCTGCCTTCTCCTCATAACCTTTGATGCCCTTACTAATCAAGAACCTATCAATCTCTGGTTTAAATATACTCAATAACTTGGCCTCCAGACATCAGTAGCAATGAATTCCACAGATTCACCACCTCTGGCTACAAAAATTTCTTCTCGTCTCTGTTCTAAAGGAACATCCTTCTACTCTGTGGCTATGCCCTCCGGTCCTAGAGTCCCTCACTATAGGAAGCTCCATGTCCACTCTATTTGGGCCTTTCTCAATATTCAATGTGTTTCAATGAAGACCCCCCTCCCCCCATTTTCCTAAATTCCAGGCAGTCCTAGCTCGGAGCCATCAAATGCTCCTCATATGTTAATTCTTTCATTCCCAGGATCATTCTTGTGAACCTCCTCTGAACTCTTTCGAATGCTAATACATCTCTTCTTAGATAGAGATTCATATTTTACCAAGTACCTTCAACTCCAGAATATAGGTGTGGAGCCTATCCCAATTCTCCAAATCAAACAGAAACAAAAGACTTGCAGTTTCCAAACATCTTTTGGAAACCCCTCAAACAATTTCCCCAAACCATTTCAGAGCAATTAGACATAGGTTAAAAAAAAGGGCTTTCTAATTTCCCATAACTTTAAAGATAAAGATTGGCTTAAAGATTTATTTGTCATGTACACCTTGAAAATCAAATCATGCAGTGAAATGTGTCCATTGTGTCATTGAGGATTGTGCTGGGAGCAGCCCACAAGTGTCGCCACACTTCAGGCGCTAACATAGAATACCTACAATTTACTAATCCTAACCATATATTGAATGCGTGAGGAAACAGGAGCACCCCAAGGAAACCCACACAGTCATGGGGGGAAATTACAAACTCCTTGCAGGTAGTGGCGGGAATTGAACCACAAATAGTGCTTGCTAACACTATTGTGACAAACTTTACAAATGCAAGTATTATCTATTAAAGACTGCTGATTTGCTGAGATATCAGAGTAAAGTATTGATTTTCACACAAATGACTGAATTTTGGAACTTCTTAGTGGAAAAGCAGTTGAGTAGCACATAGATACTGGCCCAAGGAATTAAATCAAAACAATTGTTGCCAACCTGGCAAGATACCAAAAAATAAATTGTAATACAGTGACACACACAAAATGCTGGAGGAACTCAGTAGGCCAAGGAACATCTATGGAAAAGAGTACAGTCGATGTTTCCGGCCGAGGAATGGAGGGAAAAGTCCTTGTGTCCTCTTCTATCAGACTTTGCCTTCTCCAGCCCTGTATCTCTTTCACCAATCAACTACCCAGCTCTCTACTTCATCCCTCCCCCTTCATGTTTCACCTTGTGTTTCTCTCTCCCCTCCCCCTCCCACCTTTTGAATCTACTCCTCAGCTTTTTTTCTCCAGTCCTGCCAAAGGGTCTCGGCCCAAAATGTCGATTGTACTCTTTCCCATAGATGTTGCCTGGTTTACTGAATTCCTCCAGCATTCTGTGTGTGTTGCTTGGATTTCCAGCATCTGCATATTTTCTCTTGTTTGTGACTGGAGTAATACAGTGAAGACTATATTGGCAAAGATCATCTATTTAGGATACTGTAGGTAACAATAAGGTGGAATTAATCTGCATTGGTAGGATTGGATGAGGAAACAAATAGTGGCCAGAAAAAAATAATCTCTGACCAACCTTGGATTAAACAAAAAAGTTTGGCAGCCTGGCACCTCTGGCGATACACCATAACTACAATAATCAGTCAGAGTACCTATCCAGATTGCATCAGTCTGGATTGTGCATTCAACAGCTGAAGTGTAATGGAATACTGGAGTGTTGAAAGAAGTGCCTCTTAAAATAAGGTCTGGTCTTGTTGTTTAATAAAACAGTTGAAGCAGACCTTGCTCTTAACTTTGCAGAGCTTGATGAGTTTTTCCATCCCAACTTACTTTCAAGGAGAAAGACAGCACACTATAAAAAAATCACATAGCTATAGTAACACTTTATTCAGTATGCTATGATAACTATAAACTTCAATTCTCAGATATCCAAAGCAGGATGTTTCTACAATGTGACCAGTGAATAATGACAGATGTCCAAGAGTAGTTGAAGGCTCCACAATCTGACAAAAATTGAGATGATGACACAAATCATAGAAATGCTGTAGCTATGTTGCTGACAGATAAAACTACTGTCTTGAATGCAAGGAGTGCATTTATTTGGCTGAAGACTGACAGATAACACTTTTGTCAACTGGCATTGAGCTGTGAAACACCTCTATTTACAGAATAAAAACTAGAACATTGTGTAACTTGCTGGTGAATCATCATGTGCTGAAGTTACCAGCAAAAGGTAACTTTTTATGTAACTGAATTGCAAGAAAAGGATTAATAGCCATCTTTTAGAGACTGAGTGTTCTTTAAGAAGATTAAAATGGTTGAATGTGGATCGTTTGGGCACTCAAGAAAAGGGATCCTGAGCATGGAAGTCCGAGTAAATTTATCAAAGTAGGTATGTCACAATGAGATTCATTTTCTTGTGGGCATTCACAGTAGATACAAATAAATAAATAGAATCAATGGAAAAACTACACACCAACAAAGATCGAAAATACTAATTTGCAAAAGACAAACTGCAAGTACAAAAAAAATCAAATCATAATTACTAAATTAATAATACTGAGAACATGAATTGTAGAGTCCTCGAAATTGAGTCCATTGACTGTGGAATCAGTTCAGAGATGAGGTGAGTGAAGTTATCCTTTGGCTCAGGAACCTGATGGTTGTAGGGTAATAACTGTTTGCAATCCTAGTGGTGTGGGACCCAAGGCTCCTGTACCTCCTTCCTGGTGGCAGCAGCTATAAGAGAGCATGGCCTGGATGGTGGGGTGGGGGGGGGTCCTTGATGGATGCTGCTTTCCTGCGGCAGCGCTACTTGTAGATGTGCTCAGTGGAAGGGAGGGCTTTTCCTGTGATGGACTGGGCTCTACCTTTTGTAGGCTATTAGTATTGTTTGTAGTTAGATCACTTTTGTTATAGCACAGTAGGTTTGCTGCTTAATCCAACCTTTAGTAAAGCTCTTCACTGCTAGCTTGCATTGTAAGTTAAATTTGTCTAGGTAAAAGTTATAACCAGTGTAAATGACATTTAAATTGATCAAATAGTCGTATACAAGTGTTAAGGACTCACTCTTACTAGTTAATGTTTTCATGTTTCCTTTCTGATAGTATATTCCGGTATTAGTTGAAGAAAACAAACATTGAGCAGATAGTTTCACTAACAAGCACAGGATAA
Organism: Hemitrygon akajei; assembly: GCF_048418815.1. Lineage (NCBI taxonomy): Eukaryota > Metazoa > Chordata > Chondrichthyes > Myliobatiformes > Dasyatidae > Hemitrygon > Hemitrygon akajei. The sequence continues at coordinate 63,656,422 of NC_133139.1, read as the reverse complement.
ACAGTGATCTAAAATACCACAAATGTTTAACAAACCCTCGGCATTGCACCACATTTTCAAACTAATATAACTACAGATGTAACAGCAGCAAAAAAAAATCATATGTTAAATGTGTTGAACTGGTCTCAGCTCCTATTGACAGCAATATGTGAACAAAGCAGCAATAGCTGAATATAATTTAGGATCTATGAACCAGTTAGAGAAAAAAAATTTGGATTGACTCTCTGACCCTGTCTTGATGCCAGACAGGGTGTGTGCTGCCTTTATGGCAGTTATTTAGTTTATAATATTTTCGCTTAGTAATTCATTTGTTAGCATTTTTTAGTTAAAGTTAGGATTGTTTAAGTAAATTCATATGTCTGTAATATATCACGGCTGTGATGACGTCACATCCGGTTTCGCCGCGTCTTGTGGGAAAATACCAGTTTGGGATAAACGCAAGGGTGGAGGGGCGCTCACATGTGGCAGTTCAGCGCGAGTAAGGTTGTTCTCTACGCACCAGAGACACAGTGAAAGCAACGCTGTAAGTCATGAGATAATCGATATGTTGAATTAAAATGTTAACGCTGATTCTGTTAAAAGTGACGACGGTCGATAAGGTTTATGTTTTCGTTAGTTAAAGAGTCGGGATAGTTTGTGTTGAAGTGTATTTAAAGCAGTCAATGGAGCAGGTAGATTCTGACCGTATGCTGCACTTTAATGTAATGTAGTTATTGTAGTTTTACCTTTGCAAGTATTCACGATGTAAATGTGATATTTAGAAGGAAACAAACACTGTACCAATCTTGTATTGTTTTATCAACAGTTTTCACCATACGTTAATGTGAAGAGTGAACAGTAAATGGTTAATCTTACTGCGACCTTACATTGACTACGGTTTACCTCGACGTTTAATTCGGGTTCCGTTACACCCGAGCGAGAACGTTACAGTGAAAAAGCGGCATTATCAGGTGTTTCAAGTGCAGCAATGACAACTCGGTCCAGCATCAAGTCGTTGCCATCCTGCGACAGGGGCAGTAGGGCATCAAGTAAGGCCACCCAAGCAAGAGCTAAAGCAGAAGTCGCCAATGTGCGAGCGCGCTTTGCCAAACGAGAAGTAGAAATAAAAATGGAAGCGGCTGCCAGAGAAGCCGAAAACAAGAGGAAAGAGGCTGCCAGAGAAGCCGAAAACCAGTTGGAAAGAAAAAGGGTAGAGGCAAAGTTAGAAGTGCTGAAGCTAGAACGAGAAGCAGAAGCTGCCAGGGTGGAAGCAGAGTTAATAGAAGATGCTGAAGAAATGCATGATCCGGTTGACAGAAAATCTACTTCAGAAAAGATCAGGTTGGAACGCACAAGAGACTATGTCCAATCTCAAATAAACTGGAAGACTTGTTCTTCCGCTCCACACCCATTTGATAACGTCCCACTTCATGAGGAGTCTCAGAGAGGCCCGACCGCTCACATCCATCCGAGGAAATCAATTTACGCGTGCAACTCCGCGACAAATCCAGGAATGAAAGGGCTCACGACAAGTACTTCTCGACACCAAACTTACCAGATTTGGGGAGAAGAGAGGCAAAGACCGAGTCCAGAACAGCAAATTCCATAACAGATGTACACCTTCAGTCATATACCCGCAGACATGTTTCCTCAGCCCACATGCCACTTGCAGTCGAACCCGTAGCACGGTATTTAGCACAACGGGATCTCGTCACTTCAGGACTATACCAGTTCGACAATAAACCTGAAAATTACCGTGCATGGCACTCCACATTCACCAACGCTATCGACGGAGTCCAGCTCAGAGCAACCCAGAAGTTGGATCTTATGGCGAAATGGCTGGGAAAAGAATCATGCGAACAGGTGAGACGCATCTGTTCAGTGTACATCAACAAACCCGAGCTAGCATTGAAGAAAGCATGGGAGAGACTTCAGGAGGGCTATGGGGCCCCTGAAATTATTGAAGCGGCGCTATGCCAACGTTTGGGAAATTTTCCTAAGGTGTCAGCCAAGGACCACACTAAGCTAAGAGAACTCGGAGATTTACTCATGGAGATTCAAAGCGCCAAAGAAGATGGCTACTCAGCTGGTCTAGTATACCTAGATACTCCAACCGGGATTAGACAAATCGTGGACAAACTTCCATTTGGGCTGCAGGACAGGTGGTTGTCCGTTGCCTCAGAGTACAAGGAAGATCGCAGAGGTCGATTTCCTCCCTTTGAGTATTTCACTAGGTTTGTGTGCAAGGAGGCGAAGAAGCGAAATGATCCTAGCCTCAGGTCCAGGAAGCAGTACAACTTACACCAAGCCAGATAAATCCTCTTCGAATAATTTCAACATTAATAAACCAGTCTCAGCACTTAAGACTGAAGTCTTTACAACTAACAACGACCCTAGCAAGAATTGTCCATTGCATAACAAACCCCACCCCCTCAAAAGATGCAGAACGTTTAGGGAAAAACCCCTTGAAGAGAGGATGGCTCTTCTCAAGGAGAAAAGAATATGTTTTAAATGCTGTTCCTCAACCTCTCACTTTGCTAGAGAGTGTACTATCGCCGTGAAGTGCCCGGAATGTAATAGCACTAATCACGATGGGGCCATGCATCCCGGCCTGTTACCGCGAACCGACAACGCTCCTTCACCCCCACAACAGGAGGGCAGGGAGGGAGAAGCTCACTCCAGGACAACTGTTGTCAGCTCGAGCTGTACAGAAGTTTGCGGTCAAGCTCAGTCAAGCCGTTCTTGTTCAAAGATCTGTCTCACTAAGGTGTACCCTAAGGGAGCCAAAGACAAGGCCATCAAAGCCTATGTAATTCTGGATGATCAGAGCAATCGCTCGCTAGTCAGTCCAGAGTTCTTTAACTTGTTCAACATTGAGAGTGAGCAGTTCCCATACTACCTTAGAACTTGCTCAGGCAACAAGGAAACTTACGGAAGGAGGGCTGAAGGCTTCCATATCGAGTCCCTGGATGGTAAAGTCGTCATCTGTCTCCCTCCACTCTTAGAGTGCAATGAAATCTTGAACAACCGCACTGAGATCCCGACGCCAAGTGCGGTGCTACACCAGCCACATCTCCACCACATCGCCAAACACATCCCAGAACTGGATCCAAGAGCAGAAATACTCCTGCTATTAGGGAGAGATGTTCTCCGGGTACACAAGGTTAAGCAGCAGGTCAATGGACCACACAACGCCCCTTTTGCGCAACGCCTGGATCTGGGCTGGGTGGTGATAGGAGAGGTGTGCCCTGGCAACATACACAAATCGACGGTTAACACACTCAAGACCAATGTGCTAGAGAGTAGCCGCCATTCGATTCTTCAACCCCGCACAAGTTCCATGTGTGTCCAGGAAGCACAACAAGGCTTTAACAAGCGCAAAGTAACTGACGAGGCGCTGGGTCAGTCAGTCTTCGCTCAAACAGAGCATGATAATAAACTTGCTCCATCGGCTCAAGACACCATCTTCTTAAAAACAGAGGACACCAAGGTCTCCAGAGATGAAGCAAATAATTGGGTTGCCCCACTATCTTCCAGAGAACCACACCAGCGACTGCCAAACAACAAAGAGCAGGCAGTCAAGCGGTTCACGCCCTTGCAAAAAACCCTGAAAAGGAAACCTGAGATGCAGCAACGCACCCGATCGACCCACGAGGTACTGTGCACACTAATGGCAGAGGTCACAGCCATTATAAATGCACGACCACTCCTACCTGTGTCTTCTGACCCGGAAAACCCCTTCATACTCTCGCCGTCAATGCTCCTTACGCAGAAGGCAGGAGCTGCCCCTCCACCAGGGGACTTCTCTGATAAGGATTTGTACACAAAGCAATGGAGACAGGAATATCTACCTTTGTTGCAACACAGACAAAAGTGGACAGAACCCCGCAGGAACCTTCAAGTTGGAGATTTAGTCCTGCTCAGGGACAAGCAAATCGCCCGCAACTGCTGGCCAATGGCCAGAATCACTGCCACATTCCCTAGTAGGGATGGACATGTCAGGAAAGTCGAGTTGAAAACTACCGACCAAGGCGATGTGAAAATTTACCAAAGGCCAGTTACAGAAGTCATTCTACTTCTACCTAATGACTGATTTAGAGACTGAAGTTTTGTATTATGTCCATTGTGACCTTACGAAGGTCAAGCGGGGAGTGTGCTGCCTTTATGGCAGTTATTTAGTTTATAATATTTTCGCTTAGTAATTCATTTGTTAGCATTTTTTAGTTAAAGTTAGGATTGTTTAAGTAAATTCATTTGTCTGTAATATATCGCGGCTGTGATGACGTCACATCCAGTTTCGCCGAGTCTTGTGGGAAAATACCGGTTTGGGATAAATGCAAGGGTGGGGGGTGCTCACATGTGGCAGTTCAGCGCGAGTAAGGTTGTTCTCTACGCACCAGAGACACAGTGAAAGCAACGCTGTAAGTCATGAGATAATCGATATGTTGAATTAAAATGTTAACGCTGATTCTGTTAAAAGTAACGACGGTCGATAAGGTTTATGTTTTCATTAGTTAAAGAGTCGGGATAGTTTGTGTTGAAGTGTATTTAAAGCAGTCAATGGAGCAGGTAGATTCTGACCGTATGCTGCACTTTAATGTAATGTAGTTATTGTAGTTTTACCTTTGCAAGTATTCACGATGTAAATGTGATATTTAGAAGGAAACAAACACTATACCAATCTTGTATTGTTTTATCAACAGTTTTCACCATACGTTAATGTGAAGAGTGAACAGTAAATGGTTAATCTTACTGCGACCTTGTTTTCATTGACTACGGTTTACCTCGACGTTTAATTCGGGTTCCGTTACACCCGAGCGAGAACATTACAGGGTGGTTTTGAGTATCTCAGAAACAGCTGAGTTCCTGGGATTTTCATATACAACAGTCTCTAGTTAAGGGTTTATATCCAGTGAGCGGCAATTCTGTGGGTAAAACTGCATTATTAATGAGAAAGGTCAGAGCAGAATGCCCAGATTGTTTCAAGCTGACAGGAAGGCAATAGTAACTCAGATAATCACATGGTACAAGTGGTGTACAGAAGAACCTCTCTGAATGTACACCACGTTGAACTTTAGCAGCAAAAGACAACAAACATACTACACTTAGGAGGTACATAATAAAGTGGCCACTGAGTGTATGCCTTGCTGAGACAAGGTTTGTCCAAATTCCTCTTCAACACTGTAATTGTATGTGATACCACCACCTTACCAGGTAGTGTATTTTCGATATCAATGACTTTCTATGTAAAAAAAAACTTATCCCTTAGATCCCCACTAAAATTCAAATTTAATTGGAATATATAGTTGAGTCCTCATCTCAAAGTCAAGCAGCCTTACTGATTGTTAAATTTCTATTATAAATTCCTAGCCCATATTTAATAATAGGTTATTCAAAGAGCTTTACATTAAGTTTCACCTGGGCTAAATACAGCATTCAAATTTATACATACCAGGGACCTGAGGACCGTGGTCAGCGTCTGGAAGGTGAAACATATAGTATATATAGGATGCCAGCAGGTTGTTGTGTCCATGTTGGTCCAGATTTCCTTCCAGGTTTTTGTGGATCTGACTGACAAGCTGAGCCATTGCTTCAAAAGCAGCTCGACCCAGATTGACTGAAATACAAAAATTCAGAGATTTTATCCTTATTCTGGTTTCTTGTGAATTAGATTAAGCTTTCAGAGTCATAGAATTATGGAACACTACAGCACAGAAAAAGCACCTCTGGCCCATCTAGGCCATGGTGAACTATTATTCTGCCTTGTCCCATCTACCTGCAACTGGGCCTCTATACCCCCTTCTAGTTACGCATCTATCCAAATCTCTTAAATATTGAGACTGAACCCACATCCACCATTTCCGCTGGCAGCTTATTCCACACTCTCACCACCGAGTGAAAAAGTTCCCTCTCAGGTCCCCCTTAAACATTTCACCCTTCACTACCACTAGATCCAGTATTTTGTAACAACAGGGCAAAGTATTAATACGCCAATTTAAGATTCCCCTGCCCTGACTTTTACAGACAACTTATTAACATGCTTGCTTTAAAAATACTCAAGATGGTGCACTGATATCCCTCAAGTGACAGACTATGTTAAAGACTGGAGTACACAAAAAACAATCATAAAAAAAGAACATGGTACTGCAAGTAGTGGTATCAAAAGTTCCATCATTCAGGTAGATTTAGGGTTCTGCAGCACAGTTCAAGAGCCTGATGGTTGCAGGAAAGAAGCTAGGATTCTGAACCTAGTGGTGAGGGACTTTAGGCTTTTGTATCTCCTGCCCAATGGTAACAGCCAGCAAGTGTTGAAAGAACAATAGCCATTCCCTTGAGAATTTCCACAAAGAAAATTCCTTAGTTGAAAAAATATGACCTCTGATCATCTCCTCCATTTATAACTATTTTCCAGAAATGCAAATGAGATAGACTATTTCAACAATCAATTCTCATCTGCTACCAATTGCTATTGCATTCCTAAAAGTCATTTTGCATCAGTACTTAAATGGCAAAATACTTAAGAGATATTTTTTGTCGAAGAATAAATAGAGAGCAGCAATGGTTTGCTTTAAATAGTAGCAATGAACAATCTACTGGAAGAAATTAGGGGTCGAGCAACATCTGTTGTGGGAAAAGACTACCAACATTTTGGGTCGTAACTGTACATCAGGGCTCCAGCATCTGCAGTCCTTTGTATTATCTGCTTTAGGTAATCCATAGCCTCAGTGAATTTGGAGAGAAAGCCTGTTCATACCTATTTGCCCACTGATAACTGGAGGTCGCACAATTAGGAGGATGAGTTTGTTGAGGACATGGTGGACAAATCGAAGAAGTGGCTCCATCTTTGCTGACCGCAGGTTATTTATACTGGCTTTCAGTTCTGCCTCCACATTGTTTTCTGTGATGATCACGTCCTTCAGTCGAAAAGGGAATGAATATTCTTCTAGTACGTGCACTAGAGTGAAAAACTTATCCAGAAATTGGTCCTAAGGATTAAAAGCAGAACTAGCGATTAATCAAGAAATGTGAACATATCTCCAAATGACTACTCATTCGCACCAAGTCAGTTTGTCCTTTTATTCCAAATTCACAGCAATTTTCTTTCAATCATAAAGACCTTTTGATTCAAAGCAACACACACAAAATGCTGGAGGAACTCAGCAGTCAGGCAGCATCAATGAAGAGGAATAAACAGTCGACATTTCAGGCGGAGACCCTTCATTGTGCTGGGAAAAGAAGGGGGAAGAAGCCAGAATGTAGTGGTGGGGGAAGCGGAAAGTAGTGCAAGCTATCAAGTGCTAGGTGAGACCAGGTGCGGGGGAAGGTGGGTAGGTGGGGAAGAGGGGATGAAGTGAGAAGTTGGGAGGTGAGAGGTGTAGGAGGTAAAGGGCTAAAGAGGGAGGAAGCTGATAAGAAAGGAATGGATTGTGAGAGAAAGAGGAGGAGGAGTGCCACCAGAGGTAGGTGATATACAGGTGAGAAAAAGGGGCAAGAGGACAGGCAGAATGGGGAATGGAAAACAAGAGAAAGGGGAGGGGGAAGAAATTACCAGAAGTTAGAGAAATTGATGTTCATGCCATCAGGTTGGAAGCTAGCCAGACAGAATATGACATGTTTCGCCTCCAACATGAGAATGGTGTCATCTCGGCAGTAGAGGAGACCATCGGCTAATAGAACCATAGAACACCACAGCACAGTACAGGACCTTCAGCCCTCCATGTTGTGCTGACCCATATAATCCTTAAAAAAACAAGTTTTAGCCTCCACCACCATCCCTGGCAAGTCATTCCAGGAACTCACAACCCTCTGTGTAAAAAACTTACCCCTGATATCTCCCCTAAACTTCCCTCCCTTCATTTTGTACATAAGCCCTCTGGTGTTTGTTATTGGTGCCCTGGGAAACAGGTACTGACTATTCACACTATCTATGCCTTTCATAATCTTGTAGACCTCTATCAAGTCCCTTCTCATTCTTCTACGCTCCAAAGAGAAAAGTCCCAGCTCTGTTAACCTTGCTTCATATGACTTGTTCTCCAATCCAGGCAACATCCTGGTAAATCACCTCTGCACCCTCTTCATAGCTTCCACATCTTTCCTATAATGAGGTGACCAGAATTGAACACAATACTCTAAGTGCGGTCTCACCAGAGATTTGTAGAGTTGCAACATGACCTCTCTACTCTTGAACTCAATCTCCCTGTTAATGAAGCCTAGCATCCCATTGGCCTTCTTAACTGCCCTATCAACCTGTGCAGCGACCTTGAGGGATGTAGGGATTTGAACCCCAAAGTCCCTTTGTTCATCCACACTCTTAACTGACCATTAATCCTGTACTCAGTCTTCTGGCTTGTCCTTCCAAAGTGCATCACCTCACATTTGTCCGGATTGAACTCCATCTGCCATTTTTTTGCCCAACTCTGCAGCCTGTCTATATCCTCTTGTAACCTTCGACCACCTATAGCTCCATCCATAACTCCTCCAATCTTCGTGTCATCTGCAAACTTACTCACCCATCCTTCCGCCTCTACATCCAGGTCATTTATAAAAATCACAAATAGCAGGGGTCCCAGGACAGATCTCTGCGGCATTCCACTAGTCATCGACCTCCAGGCAGAATACTTTCCTTCCACAACTACCCTCTGCTTTCTTCCTTTAAGCCAATTTTTTATCCAAACAGCCAAGGTTCCACTTATCCCATGCCTCATGACTTTCTGGATGAGTCTCTCATGAGGGACCTTGTCAAATGCTTTGCTGAAGTCCATGTAGACCACATCCACTGCCCTACCCTAATCAATTTCTTTTGTTACCTCTTCAAAAAACTCAATCAAAAAACTAATGTGTTGGAATGGGAATAGAAAGGAGAATTAAAAAGGGTGGCCACCAAGAAAGGCTGCCTTTTGTGGTGAACAGAGCTAAGACGTTCGATAAATCAGTCTCCAAACTACATTGGGTTTCACCGATGTAGAGGAGGCTTCATCGGGAGTACTAGATGACTTCAAGGCCAACTAGAGATAGATAATTGATACTCATGAGTGTAAAAAGAAACCTATAAAAGATAGGAAGGCTGAGCCCTTTGCAAACAGCATTAGAGAGAACGCCAGAGTTCCAATTCACATTCATTTACACAAAGGAATGCTGTTGAGTATAAATTCAGAATAATTCTAGATTCTTGTACATTTCCCTTATTTATAAGAATGATGCAGCTCAGGAGCAACTCATTAGGTTTATATATTTTATTTACTTAGATATACAGCATGGACTAAGCCCTTTGAACCACGCCCAGCAACCCCATCTAATCACAGGACTATTTTCAAAGACCAATTAACCTACCTGGTATGTCTTTAGACTGTGGGAGGAAACTGGAGCACCCAGGGAGAACCAAGGCATTCCACAGGGAGGACATACAGAGATTTCTTATAGAATGGTGCCGGAATTGAACTTCAAACTCTGGAACATACCAAGCTGTAACAGCATCTCACTAACCTTATTCATTCCTCTAACAAGGTTTTCCAGGTGCTTATTCAATTTCCTTTCAAGAAGATATACCGAAACAGTTTTAACTATCATTTCACCAATAAACAAACACAAGAGATCCTGCAGATGCGGGAAATCCACAGCAACACACACAAAATGCTGGAGGAACAAAGCATGTCACCAGCATTTACGGAAATCAGTAAATAGTCATTCTTTTAGGATAAGGCCCTTCATCAGGACTGGAAAGGAAGGGGGAAGATGTCAGAATAAGGTGGTGGGAGGAAGGAAGGAAAGAATGACAAGCTTGAAGATGATAGGTGGAGCCAGGTGTTTGGGGGGCAGGGAATGAAGATCTATTTCAGCAATACATTACAGACTGTAACGAATTACTAATGTTTTTGGTAATTATCCCTGGTAGAACTAGTTACCTACATTTTGAATCCCTACCTTTTGGAATGAAGTTCAAAGTAAATTTATTGTCAAAGTCCAAATATTTCACTATATACTATCTTGAGATTTATTTTCTGGCAGGCATTCACAGTGGATGCAAAGGAATCAGTGAAAAACTACAAACCTCCAATGTGCAAAAGAAGGCAATCTGTGCAAATACAACAAAATAGATAGATAAATAAATAAATAAACAACCAAACAACACTGAGAACATGAGTTGTAGAGTCCTTGAAAGTGAGTCCATAGGTTGTGTTCAGCGATCAGTTCACAGCTGAGATGAGTGAAGTTATCTACTCTGGTTCAGAAGCCTGATGGCTGTAGGATAATAACTGTTACTGAACCTGGTGGTGTGGACCCAAGGTTCCTGTACCTCCTTCCCAAAGGCAGCAGTGATAAGAGAACATGGCCTGTTTAGTAGGCCATCCAGGTTCATGATGATGGATGTTGCCACCACATTGGCAGTTTGGCAATCTGCTGGTACCTCTCCAAAATTAAACAAATTTTAGAATATTATAACTAATACAGTCGCCATTTCTGTAGCCACATCTATCATTTCCAGGGTCTTCTCAGCCTTTAGCACTGCCAGTTTGGCTAATACTACTTCTCTATATTGGTACTTCAGTTAACCCCTGTTATTTTTCACATTGTTATTGAGTGAGTCTTGTTGGAATATGTATGTATGGATGAGACAACTAAAATCTACATAAATGCCCAAGTAATTTGTTGGCACTGAGGAATCTGTATTTTGTTCTTGGAAACATTTACCACATTTTAAAATGAACCTCAAAAAAAAAGGAGCCGAAATTATCCCAAGAAGCAGATTGCATCTCTCCATTCAGTCCAGCGTTTAGATTTCTGGGATGTTTGCACACTCAACCCAAATATTTGGAGAGGAGATTATTCTGAGTTTGCTCTGTTACAAGATTCAGCTGGAAGTTCAGGGGTGACGGAAGCTATAAAGCTGTACTGACTCTGAGTGGTCTGCATGAATTATACACTCCTATAGTACAAAGATTGTAATCTTCGTTTAAAGTCCTTTATGACTGGACTGCCTTAAAAGTCTTCAATAAAAATGTTGTAAAGAGAGGATCGGCGCTTGAGAAGCTATCCTACCATTCTCCTAAAATTTACAATTGCTTGCATTTGCAAATTGTCAAGTCAGTTTTTTTTAGCTGAAAATTTCTGAGTAAAATGTTTCTTCTGAATGGGAGCCAAGTTTTGACAGAGTGGTTTGAGAACTCTCCGAGTGCAGGTTCAGCTAAGCAAGATGCATGTACCTGGGAATGGACTGATGACACGGCCAATATTTCCACATTAAACACTCCTTTGTGGTTGTCGACCCACTTCATTCCTGGCAGTTGGACCTTTGCAAACATGGATTAAGAGTAAAACTTTATATATAAATAAACACACACAAACATATATGTACCATTGTAAGAAAACCTTCAGCAAAGGAGCTATCATGATACAAGACTATGGCTTATCACTAATAGCCTTGACAATTTGGGACATACTAATTGCTATTACCAACCACATTCCAGTAATAATTACTAACACTGAGTGGTAACTTTATTAGGTACCTCTTATACCTCAAAGTGTCCACTAAATGTATGCTGTGGTCTTCTGTTGCTGCAACCCATCACTTCAAGGATCGACGTGTCGTGCATTCGAAGATGATCTTCTGCACACCACTGCTGCAACATGTGGTTATCAGTTACTGTCACCTTGAACCAACCCAGCCATTCTCTTCTGACTTCTCTCATTAACCCACGTTTGCCCACAGAACTGCCGCTCACTGAATCTTTTTTGTTTTTCGCACCATTCTCTGTAAAAACTGCAGACTGTTGCGCATTAATATCCCAGGAGATCAGCAGTTTCCAAGATACTCAAACCACCCCGTCTGGCACAAACAATCATTCCATTGTTAGAGTCACTTAGATCACATTTCTTCCCCATCCTGATGCTTGGTCTGAACAACAACTGAACCTCTTCTCTTGACCACATCTGCATGCTGACCACATCTGAGTTGATGCCATATTATTGGCTGATTGGGTATTTGCATTAAGGAGCAAATGCACAGGTGTACCTAATAAAGTGGCCACTGAGTGTACATATTTCACAATTCTCTGTAAATCAAACTCTCAGGAGGACAATGTTCGCTAGGAAGGAGCTATCTCAACAAGCAACTTCCTTTAAAACAAATCTGTGTGCATTTAAAGAATGAAATGCACTTCCTCTCTATCACAACTGTTTGTCTTCCTCCCATTGAAAAAGAACAAAATGCCAATGTCAGCTGGCGAAGTTATCGCTAAGCCTACAGCAAGTCTTCTAATACAGTGCAACATAAAGTCACCTGGTAGAAGAAGTAAAAATTTAAGAATGACAAAACAATTGATCAAGTTTAACAATCATTCGCAAAAATATTTGTGTTTCATAAACAGCATCTATAAGACTAATAACATGAAAGCAGTCTTTCAGAAAAATATGCACAGTTACAGAGTATAGCAGTGCTGTAAAACAGCAGATTTGGAAACAGAGATATAAGTTTTAGAATGGTCACCTGTTAACCATTTGCAGTTTAATCATTTTATTTTACACACTGTTGGACAAGTTCCTAACTACAAAGTAAAACAGCTTTAAGGATCAACAACACACACAAAATGCTAGTGGAACACAGCAGGCCAGGCAGCATCTATAGGAGAAGTACTGTCAACGTTTTGGGCCGAGACCCTTCGTCAGGACGAAGGGTCTCGGCCCGAAACGTCAACAGTACTTCTCCTATAGATGCTGCCTGGCCTGCTGTGTTCCACCAGCATTTTGTGTGTGTTGTTGTTTGAATTTCCAGTATCTGCAGATTTCCTCGTGTTTGCAGCTTTAAGGATGCTTATTTCATTCCTTACTCAAGAGTTAATTGCCACAGACCGCTGTAGAAACCAAGTCATTTAAAGCAGGGGTTGAAAGGTTCTTGATTAGTAAGGGCGTTAAAGGTTATGGGGAAAAGGGGTTGAGAGGGATAATAAGTCAGCCATGATGGAATGGTGGAGCAGGTTCGATGGGCTGAATGGCCTAATTCTGCTACTATGTTTTATGGTCTAAGAATTGAAAATTCAATTTTATTTTTTCCATCCCAATACTATGAACTTAATTTCATTTTAAAGCTGTAGGTTCAAAACATGTTAACCAAAATTGTGGTTTCATTAAAATTCCCTAATATGGTTTCATGCTAATTTTTATTGTGGACAAACAGCCAATTGCCAACCAAGATCTACAAGGCTGTGGACTGCTGAAGGTAACAAGGGGTGACCAGCTAAACCAGACAATAGTGATTAGATAACATCAAGCTTACATTTAAAGACACAGATGTATAGGAGGAATGGTAGACTGAGATTGGGAGAGTTTGAGAAGAAAAGTAAGAGTCAGTGCAAAAAGTTAATATTTTGATACGAAGTGCAGTATGAGGAGAAAGCAGTTAAACTACCCAGAGAGATGAAGTATTGAAGCATTTAACCATACTTACATCAGGAGTAAGGACTGAGTAACTGGGAGGTGGCCTGTCCACTGACACTGGAAGGCTGAAAGGTCCTGTTCGAAGGCGGCCATGTTGCATCAGAGGGATCCACTAAATAAGCGAGTTACAGAGTTTGAAATTAGAGAGCATACCAATAACAACAGCACGGGGCATCTGCTCTTCAGTTCAAGTTTTCTTGCAGCACCATTGCAAACAAATTATGAGCAACATTGGGACAAATAGCAGGGCTAAACGAAATTGTCTGAAATCCACAATAACACAATAATTTAAATGTATTTCTTCCCTCACAGATGTTAGGAAAAATTAGCCCTTGCTTCAATGAGAACTGACAAATAAATCAGTTCCCCATTTACAATAACAGTGTAGAGTTAATACATGCTTTCCTGAAGTCAGGTTTTGGATTGAGGTGTAAAATTAGTTACTTTTCTTGCAGTTGGACTTTTTTATGCTTGTAATTGTTATATGCACATAATTGCTCAGTGAGTTGTTACAGATGCCTCTGTATTCTTCTGAAGACTCCTTGGTTTCACTGGCAGATGTCATGCTACTTGAACCTAGGTATCTCATTGGTTAACTGTGACCAACGGAATTTCTGTTACCTCTAGTCTGGCATGAGAAGACTATACCACTTCTTTAGTCTGCTGATCTTTTGTTTGTCTCTGGCCATGTTTCTCCCCTATCCATCTTTGTTTTTGCAAAATTTAAGAAAATAATCAAAAGCAACAAGCTTTATGCCTCATTTTTGACTTGTGAAGACCATTTGCATCACTGAGCATCAGCATCCAACACAAGTAAATTCCTAGATCTAACGTAGTTGGTCATCTCATTGCCACAAATGGGAACATGTTTATTCTCACAGTGATTTACGTAGCAAGTAATGAAGATTCCAAGCTAACAGCTGCTGAAAAACAGGTACTTTTCTCCAAATACCCAAACAAAACCTTTTTTAACATGGAACTGTGAACACACAGCAGGGAATAAGTTCTTGAATCAGAACATATTGCTCATCTACTTGACTTCCCTTCTGAGTGACAATAACAGGTACAAGAGTACAGTTCAGAATAATTGATGACAAACAGCTTGGCTAGTCAACTGCCATCTCTTGTAATTATTCATTATAGTTAAATTGCAACCTGAAACAAGTTCACCCTCTTGCTTAGTTTATCAGGATCTATCTGTACTTGATGTGCATCTTTCAATCCATCCACTGATGCATGCAGGGCAAAGTTGTGAGGAAGTTCTATTTTAAACAGAAGCGCTAAAGTATCAGGCCATTGTGATGGCAACTGTTTATTAAATTTAAGTACAGCAAAACTCCAGTAATCCGTTATCCAATATCACATTTGCTCAATATCGGAAATCCCGATCTGGTGAAAGGGAGCAATGAAGCAAATGCATGCATCTGTCCAATTTGATGCTTCTTGAAAGCAACTATTCATAATCTGTGATTTCAACAATTCCAGTCCATTCCCCATGGACCCTGTTCCCACACTTCCAACCCATTTGCCAGGAATTCAATTTCCACATTCTCCATCCAATCACTGGGGTCTCATCTGCACTCTTTCAGTCCATTTCCTGGGTTCCTGGTTCTCCACACTCCCAGTCCACTCCCCATGGACCTGGTCCTACACTCCAAGTCTGTTCATTGGGGACCCAGTTCCCAGATTCCCCATCCAATCATAGTCATAGAAAACTATAATACAGAAACAGGCCCCTTGTCCCATCTATTCTGGGCAAACCATTTAAACGATGGGAGTACACTGACCTGTACTAGGACCGTAGTCCCCCATACCCCTCCCATCTATGAACTTATCCAAACTTCTCATGAACAGTGAAATCAAAACAGAATCAACAAATTCATTTGTAAGGCCAGTGATGTTGTGGGGGTGGAAATGGATTCTCTGATGGTGGTGTCTGAAAAGAGGATGCTGTCCAAGTTGCGTGCCATCTTGGACAATGTCTCCCATCCACTCCATTATGTACTGGTTAGGCACAGGAGTACATTCATTCCACCGAGATGCAACACTGAGCGTCATAGGAAGTCATTCTTGTCTGCGGCCATCAAACTTTACAACTCCTCCCTCGGAGTGTCAGACACCCTGAGCCAATAGGCTGGTCCTGGACTAATTTCCACTTGGCATAATTTACTTATCATTATTTAATTATTTATGGTTTTATTTTGCTATATTTCTACGCTATTCTTGGTTGGTGCGACTGTAACAAAACCCAATTTCCCTCGGGATCAATAAAGTATGTCTGTCTGTCAAAATCACATCCTCCAGTTGCAGTGGCAGCTCATTCCACTTTATCACCACCCTGAGTGAAGTTTCCCCTCAC
This sequence comes from Hemitrygon akajei, assembly GCF_048418815.1. Lineage (NCBI taxonomy): Eukaryota > Metazoa > Chordata > Chondrichthyes > Myliobatiformes > Dasyatidae > Hemitrygon > Hemitrygon akajei. Next base: position 63,640,653 of record NC_133139.1, on the reverse strand, counting down.
ATTCCCCTTAACCATTTCATCTTTTGCCTTTAACCCATGATCTCAAATTGTTGTCTCCCCAACCTCAGTAGAAAAAGCCTGCTTGCATTTACCTTATCTATGCACCTCATAATTTTGTATACCTCTATTAAATCTCCCTTCAATATTCCATGATTTAGGAAGTATGTCTATTCAATCTTTCTTTACAACACACGAAGGTCTTCCAGTCCCAGCCACATTCTTGTAAACTTTTTCTGTACTCGTTCAATCTTATTTACATCTTTCCTGTAGGTAGTCCAAAACTGCATATCTTCCATATTAGGGCTCATCAACATTTTATACAACTTCAACATAACATCCCAACCCTTGTACTCAGTACTTTGATCTAGGAAGGCCACTGTGTCAAAAGCATTTTTTATAACCTTATTTACACGTGACACTACTTTCAATTAATTACGGACCTGTATTCCCAGATGCCTTTGTTCTACTGCTCACCATGTAAGTCCTAAGCTGGTTGATCTTCTCAAAGTGCAACAACTCACACTTATCTGCATTAAATTCCATCTCTCATTTTTCAGCTCATTCAGATCCTGCTGCAAGCTTTGATAGTTTTTCTCGCCGTCCATTACATCCCCAATCTTGGTGTCATCCACGAATTTACTGATCCAGTTAACCACATTATCATCCAGCTCATTGATATAGATGACAAACAACAATTGAGGGCCTGGTTTCCATACACCCTATCCAATGATACTCCTTATCCATTTGCCAGGGCTCAGATTCACACACTCCCTATCCAATCCTTGAGAATCTGCTTCTCATAAACACAAGAGATTCTGCAGATGCTGGAAATCTTAAGGAATACACAGAAAATGCCAGAGAAACACAGCAGGTCAGGAAGTATCTGTGTTGAGGAATAAACATTCAATGTTTCAGGCTGAAACCTTTCATCAGGAACTGCTTCTCATGCTCTCTTCTCACTCATGGTGGGGGGGGGGGGTGCAATGGATCGTACTTTTTTCCTTGTAAAAACCAGCATTGATAATGATATTGCATACTTTGTTGAGACCACTACTTTTTGACATGCATTATCATTACAAATAATTGATGGACCCATCTCTACAGTGTTATCATTTAACACCAAGTAAAAGCTTGATAAATGACATAAAATCCCCCCAGCAGGTCCAAGACTATTTGGTTAGTGGAATGTATCAATATTCAGTGTTTTTGAAATGTGTCCAAAAGGAAGTTTACTTTGGAGATATTTCCAAAAAGTAAACAATTCCAATCTACCAATTAAAATACTAAACACCACCCAATATTTAGTCAACATTAGAAACCTAACTAGGGCCTTAAGCATTATATCAGATTGAAAAGCTCCCTTTGGAGTCCTGCCTTACATTTCATTGACCAATTTAATGTTTCCCAGTCACTTACTGTGTAGCCCACAGGAGTCTCCAGTGAATAACTGGGTTTCTGCTGGCAGCTGATGTGGTAGAAGGTGAAGAGCAGGTGATGATTGTCTGTCAAATTGGCTGGAATTTTCATTTTAATTTCCTCATAAAACTCAGGAGATCTGTAATAATCACATAATATGTCAGTTTTTATCAGATACTCTGGTAAATGAGCACATCTACAAAGAGCACTACCACAAGAAAGCAGCATCCATCATCAAAGACCCCTACCATATAAGCCATGCTCTCTTCTAGGCGCTACTATCAGGAAGAAGGTACAGGAGCCTTGGGTCCCACACCACCAGGTTCAGAAACATTTATTATCATTCAACAATCTGGCTTCTGAACCGGTATGGATAACTTCACTCAACGCAGCACGGAATTGATCATTAAACACAATCTATGGATTCACTTTCAGGGACTCTACAACTCATGTTCTTGGTATTATTTATTATTACTGCTTGTTTATTTTTGTGTTTACACAATTTATTAGTGTTTGTGTGTAGTTTTCATTGATTCTATTGATTTCTTTGTTCTACTGTGAATGTCTGCATGAAAATGAATCTCCGGGTAGTATACAGTGACATATACATATTTTGATAATAAAATTACTTTGAACTTTGAAAGACTAATTATGGTTTCATCACTCACTTTCACCCTCTTAGTTTGAAAAATGCCTTTTCATACCAGCTACTTCTTATGAAGGAGGCACATAATCTTTTATTAAACAATGGGTGAATGCAATCATCTCTGTGATCAGAGCAACACTGCACTCACATAGTTAACTCACTGCCTGTTAAGCTAGAGAGATAAAACCATAAAGAATAGAAACAAGAGTAGGCATATTGCCCCTTGAACTTGATGCAAGATTCAATAAGATCATTGAGCTAGATATTTGCCTCTACCTCATGTTTGCTAAGCTAACTTTCTATATGGCCGCTGACATTTGAAAGGTCACAAACAGTTGCAAATAAACCTTTAACTATATTGCTCTGTTTAACTTCTGGCTGTAAATGGAAACCAGTCCTTAGTTCTTAAGATGTAAATGGAAAGCAGCTTGAAGTTAAAAAAAGCACCCTTTGCAAATTACCTCAGTATTTTGAAGGCACGCTGTCTGTAAAAAAACACGACACCTGCTTTATTATTGCTCAAGAGTAGAGTATAAGACAATGAATTGTTTAATTTGGGTTGTTTCAAAGTTGCTTGTTCAAGGGAGCTTGCAGAACCAGATGGATAACATTATTTAGCAAAGCAATAATTGAAGTGTTTATAGTTGGAAGTTATATGCACTCAGAAGTTAGCTCTGCACCATTAATGATAGCTAGCCAAAATCTATGTCACCAAAAATGCTTTAAAGCCTTTTGTGTTAAAAGGATATATGAGGAAATATCACACGCTTGTGAAGTCACTCAAGTGGGAGAAAGGGGGTACAAATGTAGGGAGCAGTTTAGCTTATGCTTATGCTTATGAAGAGGTCAATACTCCCCAATGCCATTAGGCTTTACAATTCAACCGCCAGGAGTAAATTATGTTAAAGTGCCGGGGTTGATTGTATTTAATGTATTTAAGTAAACTACTTAAGAACTTTTTAAAAGCTATTATTAATGCTTTTTGAGAGAGTGATTTAGATGCATATCATATTTTTACTGAGTTAAGTATTGTATGTAATTAGTTTTGCTACAACAAGTGTATGGGACATTGGAAAAATGTTGAATTTCCCCATGGGGATGAATAAAGTATCTATCTATCTATCTATCTATTGGGAATGGGCTAAAGAGCATCAAGAAACAAGGAAGAACTAGAATCCATTCCTTGAGCTTTGGTGTTTGTCTGCATCTATGTCTTTTTAGCTTATAGGATTTGTACCTGCATTTTGGAAATACTTAATCCTTTATATTTGAGAAATGTTTTGTGCTTTGAAAATGGTTTTTTACAAATCATTTGAAATTGGGATATTTTAAGATAGAAATTCTTGAGTTTTATACATGTTTTAAGAGTGCTGTGCAGATTTAAAATGTATCACTGTAAATAAATGAACTGTATTTTAAATTGGTTTGTTAGCTGGAAGTATCTTCACTTAGAAGGGAGAGGGAAACAAAACTCAAATAGTGGGTATTGGTAGCTAAACTCGCTGTGGAGAATAAACAGGGAAGTAAACTAGTCTTTGAAGTTTGGGTAGTTACAGTATAATCTCCCTTTAGTGAGAGTACTATTTAGTATGTCCAATAGGGCTTAAAGTCTTTCTTTCAGTTTAGAGCTTCATAGTCAGCAAACTCAATACATCATGGCTAATCCAATATCCAATTTCCATATTCATTTTCCTGGAAATGGCCAGAATCCTTGACTACCCTACTGATTACAAATCTATCTCAGCTATGAATACATTCAGGGATTCTGTGGCAACAACTTTAAAAGACTCACAATCCTTGGAGATGAAATTCTTTCTCATCTCAGTCTTATCCTGAGATTATGCCCTCTCGTTCTCAATTCTCTAACAAGGAGAAGTATTGTCTGAGCGTTTAGTCTATACTCTAAGAAACTTCAATGTTGAAATAAAATTGCCTCTTGTTCTTCTAAATCCCAATAGCTGCCACACTTCTGGTGCCAACATTGCATGCCCACAACTGAACTAATCCTAACTGCATGTCTTTGGGATGTGGCAGCAAACTGTAAACCAGTAGGAAGCCCATGCAGTCAGGGGGAGACCTACAAACCCCTCACAGGCGGTAGGAATCTAACGCCAAACTTACAGCTGGCACTGTAATAGCATTACATGAACGGGGGGGGGGGGGGGGGTTATCCGAATAATCCTTTTCTGAACTATCTTGAAATAATATCTTTCTTTTAATAAGGGGACCAAATCTTTTTGTAGCTTTTTTGACCTGATTGCACTGATGTCCTGTATAGTTGTAGCAAGATTTACCTGCTTTTATAGTTCACCATCTTAAAATAAAGGCCAGAATTGCATGAGCATTCCTGTTTACCTGCAGCTAGCTTTCTGTGCTTCATGAACAGGGACACGATACTCACTTGAGCTAGAGCTTTCTGTAGTTTTTCTCTACTGTAACAATCATCTTCAATTATTTTGCCCTACCACCCATCTTTGTAACATCTGCAAATGCCAACCATGAATACATGTTGTAAATAGCTCTAGACCCACAACTGATCCTTGTGACACTCTGAACTAGTGCCCAACCTGAAAATTATACTCTCATCCCTATTCACTACTTCCTGTGAGCTAGCCAGCCCACTATCCATTACAATGCAGGTCAGGCAGCATCAATGGAGGGAAATGAGCAATCAACATTTCAGGCTGAGACCTCTCATCAGATCCTGATGAAAGATCTCAATCAAAAACATTGACTGTACATTTCCCTCCAAAGATAAGTCAGACATGTTGAGTTCATCCAGTACTCAACATGTGTGTGCTTTTCAAGATTTCCAGCATCTGTGGAATCTCATGTTTATCAATTATAATCTATTACCTCCAAGTATCATGAACTAATCTTGCAAACTAACCACATCGATTGGGGCGACACAGTAATGCTATTATCGTGTTAGTGACCCGGGTTCAATTACACTACTCTATGTAAGGGGTTTGTGTATTCTCCCCAGGACTCATAATAACAAGCGGATGCAAAAAACATCTGCACAGCCCCTAAAAGCCTGGTAAGACTTAAGTTTTGGCACTTACTTGTTGTGATACACCACAGCAGAATATGCTTCTCTTGAAAATTCAGCACAGCTGGACTTCCCAAAAATAACCTGCATTTGTACAAAAGACAGAAACAAATTATTAGGTAGCAGCGGGCAGCAGAAGCACACCAGCTGACTGAAAAATAACATTTAAAATTCAAGTAATCAATTATGGCCTTGCAACTGAAAGAAACATAAAATTAAGCGGACATAAAACTGGAAAGCTGCACAAACGGATTCAGGTAAATGCATGAAAGCTTTTAAAAATAAAGCTGCCTTAAGTGGAATGAAGAAGTTAGGACAGGATACTCAAAGCCAACATTAAACAATGAAGAAAAGGAAGGATGAGAAACAAGACCTTGAACTTGAAGCTCATACATTTCCCAACACTGGATTCCATCTGTCAATTCTTTGTCTGGTGTCCTAATCTGTCCAAGTTCCTCTGTAGCCTCTCTACTTCCTCAAAATACCTGCTCCTCCATCTCTCTTCGTATCTCCTGCAGACTTGGCCACAAAGCCATCAATTCTTTAACAAGTCATGGACATGTAACATAAAAGAGACGGTTTGCAACGCAGACCCCTGTGGAACACCGTTAGTCATCGGCAACCAATTAGAAAAGGCTCCCTTTATTGCCACTCTTTGCATCCTGCCAATCAGCCAATACTTTATCCATGCTGGTAACTTTCTTGTAATACCATGGGTTCTTAACTTGTGAAGCAGTCTCGTGTGTAGTGCCACGTAAAAGGCCGTCTGAAAATCCAAGTACATAACTACCACCAATTCTCTTTTGTGTATCTTGCTTGTTATTCCTTCAAAGAATTCCAACATACTTGTCAGGCAAGATTTTCCCATAAGTATGCTGACTGCAGCCTGTTTTATCATGTGCCTCCAAGTACCCCGAAACCAAATCCTAAACAATCAACTCCAACATCTTCCAAACCACTGAGGTCAGACTAACTAGCCTTTAATTTCCTTTCTTCTGCCTCTCTCCCTTCTTGAAGAGTGACGTTTTCCATTCTTTTGCAATTTTCCATTCCTCTGGACCCATGACAGAATAAATTGATTCTTGAACTATCAATTCAAGATGATGTATAAGATGATGAGAGTCATTGATCATGTGGAGTCAGAGGCTTTTTCCCAGGGCCGAAATGGCTAGCACAAGAAGGCTTTTAAGGTGCTTAGAAGTAGGTACGAAGGAGATATCAGGGGTAATTTTTTTTTTCTACGCAGAGAGTAGTGAGTGCGTGGAAAAGGTTGCTGGCAACGGTGGTGAAGGCGGATACGATAGGGTCTTTTAAGAGACTCCTGGACAGGTACATGGAGCTCAGAAAAGTAGAGGGCTGTGGGTAACCCTAGGTAATTTCTAAGGTAAGGACATGTTCGGCACAGCGTTATGGGCCAAAGAGCATGTATTGTGCTGTAGGTTTTCTATGTTTCTATCATTATTAATGCCTTCACAAACACTTCAACCACCTCTTTCAGAACCTTAGGGTGTGTATGATCTGGTCCAGGTAAGTTATCTACCTTTAGACCTTTTAGTTGCCCAAGAACTTTCTCCCTAGTAATGGCAGCTTCACTCTGCCCCTGGACATTCTCAAGCCTTTGCCATACTGCTAGTGTCTTCCACAGGCTTCTGCAAAATACTTATTCTGTTCGTCCATCATTTCCTTGTCTCCCGTTAATACCTCTCCAGCTTCATTTTCCAGCTGTCCAATACCTACTCCCACCTTTCTTTTACACTTTATGTATCTAAAGAAGCTTTTGATAGTCTCTTTAATATTGTTGGCTAGCTTACCTTCGTATTCCATCTTTTCCTTCTTTATGATTTTTAGTTGCCTTCTGTTGAGTTTTTAAAGCTTCACTAACCTCATTTATTTTTGCTCTATTATATGCCCTCTCTTTGGCTTTTATGTTGGCTTTTCTTCAAGAGGTGACATCCAAAACTGAAGACCCTTGCCATTTTTGAACATGTCCTCTTCTCATTATTCCCATCAGAAGGTACAAGAGCCTGAAGACCCACACTCAACTATTCAGAAGCAGCTTCTTCCCTCCATGATCAGATTTCTCCATAGTCCATACATCCATGTAACTACTATGTTGCTCCTTCTTATTTTTGTAATTTATCGTTATTTATCTTTACACTATACTGATTCCGCAAAACAACTAATTTCACATCATTTACATCAGTAATAACAAATCTGATTCTGACTCTTGACTACAGATGCTGGGAACTGGAACAATAGGAAAACAATCCGCTGGAGGGATTCAGAGCATGAAGCAACAGTTGTGGAAGGCAAGAAATAGTCAATGTTTGACTAACAAGTCTCTTTCCCATTCTGATGAAAGTTTTCAACCTGAAATATTAACTGTTTCTCTTTCCACACATGCTGCCTGCCCTGCTTAGTTTCTGTGCACATTTTATGTTAATAAAAGAAATGATCTTGAAGGAGATAGAAACTGAAAAAAGATGTAGTTACGCTGTGAGGAAGACTGAGTTTGGGGTCTGAGTTACAATATAACCACCTTCTCATTAGAAAACTTGTGTGTGAACCTTGACCATAGTCTGGTTTAGACTTGGGTCTAAGGCTTGGTCGAGACTTGCTGCTCGAACACAAGACAGTAAATGGGAAGAATAAACCTTTAGCTGTACAAAGATTCTTAGTTTCATTACGGACATCAATTGGAGACAAATACCAAAGAAAACATCTTGCAACATCTGAGCTAGTTTACTATTTCAACAGTGAAATGGAGAATATTAAGTGTAATGTGTTAACTAATATACATGATGTCTCAAAACAGATGCATCTACAGTTCAATATCCTGTGGGAGTAAAAGTTCTTGCAATCTTCTCAAGTATCAATGATTACACTAAGTAATTTTGGTTCTACAGCAAGTACAGTACGTACTGCTCTGTTAAGTACTTACTCTGCAAAAATATACAAAATAATTGAAAATTAGTTATGTAACTCTTAGTATCAAAAATGCAAAGGGCTGAAATCTGTGTGAAAGAAGTGTGTTAACTCTCACTAACAGTGCAAAATTCACAGACTTTGTCAGTAAATAAATCTCTTCCCAAAGCTCAACTTTGATAAGGTCTAACCCATTTCTGGCTACCACAGAAACCGTCATCTGGAAGAACTTCTTAACTAATTAGCATCTCAGAAAATATGAAGTTTCTCAAACATCTGGCTTCCAGCACCTCTCCCCAGAGCAACATTTCTAGCCTTTACTTTGACCATAGACCATAAGATATAGGAGCAGAATTAGGCCACTTAGTCCATTGAGTCTCCTCCACCATTTAATTGTGGCTGATTTATTATCCCACTAACCCAATTCTCCTGTCTTCTCTGTTATCCTTGATGCCCTTACTAATCAAGAACGTATCAACATCTACTTTAAATATACCCAAAGACTTGGCCTTCACAGACAACTGTGGCAATGAATTCTACAGATTCACCATCCTCTGGCAAAAGAAATTCCTCCTTATCTCTGTTCTAAAAGGACATCTTCGTATCCTAAAGTGACCTTCTGTTCCTAGAGTCTCCCACTATAGGAAAGATCTCTCCACGTCCACTCTATCTAGGCTGTTTGACATTTGATAAGTTTCAATGAGATTCCCCTCCCCCCCCCCGCCATTCTTTTGAACTCTAGTGAGTGAAGCCCAGAATCATCAAATACTCCTCATACCCTTTCATTCCGGAGATTATTCTCATGAACCTTTGCTGGACCCTCTCCAATGCCAGCACATTTTTTCTTAGATCAGGCCCAGTCTAGTCGATTTCTGGCAACAACAGAAACCGGAAAGGCTTCTGAACTAAATAGTGTATAGGAAGATAGGTGGTTTCTCATTTAGTACCTCTGGCTTCCTACACCTCTCCCCACTGCAATGTTTCTGGTCTTAATTTTGATGTTATGTTTATTCCTTTTCAAAATCTGTTTCCTCCTCTTCTATGTGAAGAACCGAATTTCTCACACTCCTTTTCTTCCCTGTTTTCAAATGATAATTTTATTACACTGTCGTATGTATATTCTTCCCTAGCACCTTAAAGCTTTGGCAGTACTAAAGATGCTTTGTTCTGCATTGAGCCCTATCCCCATTACCCTGTTGTGTTGGAATGTAAAGATTCTCTAACAACACACACAAAAAAACTGAAGGAACTCAGATCAGGCAGCATAAATGGAAAGGAATAAAAGTCGACACTTTGAGCCGAAACTCTTCATTAGGTCTGGAAAAGAAGGGGGAAGAAGCCAGAATAAGAAGGTGGGGGGAGGGGGAGGAGTATAATCTGGCAGGTGATAGGTGAAGCAAATTGAGAGGGAAGGTAGGTGTGTGGGATAGGGGGATAAGGTGAGAGGCTGGAAGGTGATGGGGTGGGGAGAAGGGTAAAGGGCTAAAGAAAAAGGAATCTGACGGAGAGAAGAGCGGACCATGGGAGAAAGGTGAGGCATCGATGGAGGCAACAGGTTGCACTTAAGATTCTATAACATTCAATATTTTATGTGCAATTAATGGCAACAGAAATTGAATCAATAGAACTGGCTCACTTCCTGCCTTGTTAAATATCTCCTGATATTATGATAGTACTACAGAGTTAATGAATCTCACAAGTAATCCTGGATATTTGCAAGGCAAAAGGTTAAAGAACCAAGTTTTTTCTTTAAAACCTTCTTTCAATCCACCCCAAAACTAAAGCTTAACATCAAGCCTGATCTTTTTTTCCATGCTGATAATCTCATATACTGCCTTCACTTGCGACTTCTCAATAATGAATACGAATCACATTGCTTTTTCTCAATATATGTTTTGACAGTAGGTATGTGCAATCATATGTTTACATAATAGAGTTGCAAAACATTGATGCAAGATGCTTTTTACCGCCATTGCACTATTGGCATCCTCTCCTGCCATGAACTGGACTTTCACGGCAATATTTCGCACAGACCCTTGACGGCTGCTGAAATTCAAGCTCTGTGGGTAGACGTATACCAGGTTCCTAAAGACAATAATGAAAGTGGGTTAGGACAGACAACGCACAAAGTAATGCCACATACCAGACTTTGTGAATGGTTATTTCAGTTAGAGATACAGCACACTAACAAGTACTGCTGAAGAGGATGGTGAATCGGGAGCACTGGTTACAACAGACAACCCCAACAGATTCACAGGTGAAGTGATGCCTCACCTGGACATACTGTTTGGGACCCAAAATGGAAGTAAAGGAGGAGGTGAATTAGCAGGTGTTGCATTTCTGTTGCTTGTCAGGATGGAGATTAGTGGGGAGGGGCAAACATAGAAACATAGAAAATATGTGCAGGAGTAGGCCATTCAGCCCTTTGAGCCTGCACCACCATTCAGTATGATCATGGCTGATCATCCAACTCATAACCCTGTACCTGCTTTCTCACCATATCCCCTGATTCCTTTAGCCACAAGGGGACTAGGGTATCACGGAGGGGCCAATCTCTGATGAAGGCGGAGATTAGGGGGGTAAAAATGTGCTCTGAAGATGGCAGAAGCTATGAAGAATGATGTGTTGAATATGGAAACTCATGTAGTTAGTGAGGACAAAAGAAACGGTCTCTGTTAAGGCAGTACGAAGATGGGATGAGTGCAGATGTCTGGGAAATGGAAGAGATGTGGGTGAGGGCAGCATCAATGGTGGAGGAAGGGAAACCCCGTTCTTTGAAGGAGGACAGCTCTGTTGTCCTGCAAAGGAAAGCCTCATCCTGGGAACAGATGCGGTGGAGGCAAAGGAACTGAGAAAAGGAAATAGCATTTCTACAGGAGACAGGGTTTTTATAAAAGACATCAGTAGACAGTTTGTCTTCCAGAGATGAAGACAGAGAAACTGATAAAGGGGATAGAGGTGTCAAGAAACGGATCAAGTGAATTTAAGGGCATGGTGGAAGCAGAAAACAAAGTTGATGAAATTGACGACCTCAGCAGGGTGCATGAAGCAGCATCAATGCCATCGTCAATGAAGTGCAGGAAGAGTTGGGGAGCATTATCAGGGAAGGCTTGGAACATGGACTGTTCTAGGTAGCTATCAAAAAGACAGGCATAGCTGGGGATTATGCAAGTGCCCACTGTTACCCCTTGGGTTTAGAGAAAGTGGGAGGAGCTGAAGGAGAAATTGTTGAGGGTGAAAACCAGCTCTGCCAGATAGAGGAGGGTGGTGGTGGGGGGGAACTGATTGGGTATTTTGCTGGGAAAGAGGTGGAGATCTTTAATACCTTCTTGATGGGGTTAGAGGGTATCGGGACTGGACATCCAATGAGAAAATGAGACATTCAAGGCCAGGGAATTGAAAGTTATTGAGGAGACCAAGAACACGTGGTGTCGCAGATGTAGGTGAGAAGGGACTGAACCAAGGGAGATAGAATGGAAATGTGACATGCAAACAAGAGTTCATTGGGGCAGGAACAGGCAGACACAAAGACAGAGATCTAGACAGTCTGGTTTGTAGATCTTGGGTAGGAGGTAGAGTTGAGCATTGCAGGGTAAAGAATCTATGAGCATGGTGGCAGTGGGTGGGAGTACCAGAGCTGATGAGGTTAGTGATGGTGTCAAAGACAATTTTCTGATGGTCCAGAGTGAGGTCCTTTCAAAGGATAAGTAAGAGGAGGTGTCTGACAGTAGGGCAAATCAGACTACCACACTACAACAGTACCCCCCTTTGTCTGAGGATTTAATGGTAAGGTTGGGAATGGTGCAGTGAGAGTGGAGGCAGTGTGTCAGAGAGGGTAATGTTCAAAGAGTAGAGAGGGTAACGTTCAAAGAGTAGAGAGGAGTGCTGAAATCAAGCTGGTTGATGTCTCATTGGCAATTAGAGATGAAAAGACCCAGAAGAAGAAGGGAACCAGAGCTGGGTGTCCAAGAGAAGAAGGTTAGAAACAGGACAAGGGGTCATCGGTGCAGGATGGGAAATCTTTGCCAAAGAAGTAGGCTCAGAGACGGAAGCAACAGAAGAGGAACTCAGCGTCATTGCGGGCATGGAACTCAGAGGTGCAGGTGAGAGGAGACAATGGTAAGGCCCTTGCTGAGAACAGAGTGTTCTGCCTGAGAGAGAAGGTCAGAGGGAATGGTGAACACACAGCAGGGAATAGAATTGGGATCAGAGGGAGAGGAGGGTTGGTGGTGTCAGAGGAGTAGGATCGGTTTGGGTGCGCAGGGAAGGAAAGGTGAGAAGAAGATGAAGGCACTGATGATCCAAGAGGTGACAAAAGAGCCTAAAAGACCTGGAGTTGGAGTGGTGATGGAGGAAGGGGACACTGGGGGGCCCCAGCAACAGCGAGGAAGGTCTCGGCCTGGAGATGGATTGGCCATAAAATGTGGTCTGATCTTCATCTAAGTCACAATCATAGACAAACACAATCTGCCCAAACTAATAAAACACAAACAATTGCATTTTTCATGTCTTTATTTAACACATTGTTGAACCATTCACAGTGCAGGCTGGAAAAAGTACGTGAACCCTCATACTTAACACACAAAAAATGCTAGAGGAACTCAGCAGGCCAGGCAGAATCTATGGAAAAAAGTACAGTCAATGTTTCAGGCCCAACCTTTTAGCTGGACTTGTATTTAATAACTGGTAGAATTAACTTTACAGCAATAACCTCCACCAAACGTTTCCTGTAGCTGCTGATCAGATTTACACAATGGCAAGGAGGGATTTTAGACCATTCCTCCATACAAAACTCTTTCAGTTCATCAATATTTTGGGATCCCTTGCATGAACAGCCTTTTTTAGGTCAAGCCACAGCATCGCAATTGGGTTGAGGTCTGGACTCTGACTTGTCCATTCCAAACACAAATTTTCTTCTTTTTAAACCATTCTGTGGTTGATTTGGTCTTATATTTTCGATCATTGTCTTGTTGCATCATCCAACTTCTATTAAGCTTCAGGTGATGGAATGCTACCGATATTCTCTTGTAAAATGTCTTGATGCAATTTTGAATTCTTTGTTTCCTCAATGATTGCAAGTTGTTCAGTCTCCGAGGCAGCAAAACAGCCCCACACCATGATGCTCCTTCCACCATGCTTCACAGTTGGGATGAGGTTTTGGTGTTGGTGTGCAGTGCCCTTTTTGATCCAAACATTTCAATGTGCATTTCCGCAAAAAAGTTCAACTTTTGTCTCCTCTGTCCACAGAACATTGTCCCAGAAGCGTTGTGGAACATCCAGGTAGTCTTTTGCAAACTTGAGATGTTCAGCAATTTCTCTTTTCGGAGAGCAGTGGTTTCTTCCATGGTGTCCTTCCATGAACATCATTCTCTTTCAGTGTTTTTCTTATAGTGGACACATGAACAGTGACTTTAGTAAGTTCTAGAGATTTCTGCAGGCTTTTTGCTTTTACCCTTGGGTTCTTTTTCACCTCCTTCAGCATTCATTAATTGAATGCTTTTGAAGAAGGCATTACCCCAGAGGTTCACATAATTTTTTGAACCCAAACTGTGATTGTTTAAATAGTGTAATTAGTATTGACAAGAAGTACAATTGTGTGTGTTTGTGTGTTATTAGTTTAGACAGATTGTGTTTGTCTATTATTGTGACTTAGATCAAGATCAGACCACATTTTATGAGTAATTAATGCAGAAAACCAGGTAATTGCAAAAGGTTCACAAACTTTTTCTTGCATCTGTATGTGAACACCGATTCTAACATGAATGGTGTTACACATGGCCCTAGTATACATACAGTGTGATCCTAAATCCTCTGCATTATGAAAAAACTTACAAACATAGCCATTGAACACACCCCTTAAAAGGTAAAATCCCAGGGATTTTCAACAAGTATTGTCATTTATTACCATACCCCCTTTGAAAATGTGATGCATTGTGAGAGGTGGTTAAATGAACAGAAAGGCATTTTTTAATGTAGTTTTTTCAGTACATTAGTGTCTATCACCTGATAAATATTCAATCCCCATTGGGTTAAATGCACTCATTCACTATAATTAAAGTTAATAATCCTTAACGATTATCTTGGAAAATCATGGAAGTTTGTATTGCTCTGCACAGGAACAGAAATACTTGAAAGCAGACGTTTTTTTCTACTGCTGTGTGCGGTATATTAGGTTAATGCTCAAAAAGCCTGTACTGCATTTGTTCCAACAGCTGTCATTGTTCAAAATGCCTGAAGGGCTTCAGACTACATGTACTGAATTCAAAAGAGTCTCTGGGCATCACATTAACCCAGATTTATACATTTCTGCAAAAAAAAATGAAAAGCACACACAAAACAGATGGAATTCTATAAAGTGGAGCCTCTGCACACCTGGACACATGCACCCAAAAAAAAATGAAGTTGCTGGAATCAACATAATTGAGATTTTTATCTTGCAACTTATTTTAAGCTTTTGAATTTTTTTTTATATGTACCATTTATCGACTGTGAAATCTGTCAATTTGTGCAAGGAACCAAGCTTATATTGTATAGCTCTGGAAAGAAGTGAATGTACATCCACTACAGTTCTCTGTGTTGTTCAAGACAAAAAAATATCAAAGTTTAGCTTAAGCTTAAGGGTTTCTGCGGATGCTGGAAATCCAGAGGAACACACACAATATGCTTGAGGAACTCAGCAGGTCAGCCAGCACCTACTGACCTGCTGAGTTCCTCCTACATTTTGTGTATGTTGCTCAAAGGATAGCTGTATTTCTCAAATGTACCGTACATTGAAGCAAAATGTGTCATTTTGCCTTAGTGACCAACAGAGTCAGAAGATGGTGCTGGGGAAAGCTTGCAAGTGTCGCCATGCTTCTGGCACCAACACTGCATGTCCATAACTCACTGACCATGTGTCTTCAGAATGTGGGAAGAAACTGAAGCACCCAGAGTAAACTCACATGGTACAGGGAGAACACACAAAACAGTGGCAGGAAATTAATTCCAATTGGTGATCTCTGGTGCTGTAAAGTGACTGCGCTAACCGCTATACTACCGTGCCACCCAATTACACCAATTAACATTTGCTGACAATTGTTGTCTTAAATCATGTTTTCAGGGTAATGGCCAAATCTGCCTTGAAAATTCAGAACAATGTGTTAATTAAGTATCCCATTATAGATCATTTTACTTGCAAATCAGCAAATAAAGTCAGAAAATTTAGAGTTGTGAATCCCCAAACTGTGATACAACATGTTATCTCTCAGCTGTTTTGCAAAGTGGCCACCCAGTATTACCTCTACTGTTAGAATCAGGTTTAATATCACCTGCATATGTTGTGAAATTTTTTGTTATGTGGCAGCAGTACATTGTAATACACAATAAAAAATCTATAAATTACAATAAAAATATATACTGTATAAAAATTACATTAATTGAGTAACAGAACATAGAAAACCTACAGCACAATACAGGCCCTTCAGCCCACAAAGTTGTGCCGAACATGTCTCTACCTTAGAAATTACTAAGGTTACCCATAGCCCTTTTTTAATGCAAAAAGAGAGCAAAGAAAATGTGATGTAGGGTACATGCGTTCATTATCTATTCAGATATCTGATGGCGGAGGGGAAGAAGCTGTTCCTGAAATGTTGAGTGTGCGTCTTCCAGCTCCTGTACCTCCTCCTTGATGGTAGCAATGAGAAGAGGACATTTCCTGGGTGACTGGATCCCTGAATGACAGATGCCGTCTTTTTGAGGTATTACCTTTTGAAGGTGTCCCTGATGCTAGAGAGGCTATTGCCCATAACGGAACTGGAAAATTTACAACTTTCCGCAGCTTTTTCCAATCCTGTATAGTGGCCCCTCCGTACTGGACTCTGATGCAACCAGTTGGAACACTCTCCACGGTGCATCTGTAAAAAGTTGTGACTCTTTGGTGACATTGAGTGGTTTCACAACAACAGTTGTTGTTGTGACACCACTCAACCAGCTGATCCATCTTGCACATGTATGCCTCATTACTACCATCTGAAATTTTACCAACAATAGTTGCGTCATTGGCAAATTTATTGATGGTGTTTGAGCTATGCCTAGTCACAGAGTCCTGGATGTCAAAACAATAGATCCATGGGCAAAGTACACATCCTTAAGATCTTCCAGTGTTGATGGAGGAGATATTACTCCTTACCTGCATTGACTGTGATCTCCCAGTGAGGAAATCAAGGATCTAGTTGCTGACGGAGGTACAGCGGTCCAGGCTTTGGAGCTTGTTCATTAGAACTAATGGTACAATTATGTTGTACACTGAGCTGTACTCAATAAACAACAGCCTGATGTAGGCATTGCTATTGTCCAGGTGATCCAAAACCAAGTGGAGAGCCAGTGACATTGCTATAGATCTATTGTGAAACAGGCAAATTGCAACTTAGGCAGGAGTTGTTTCTAGTCATGATCAACCTCTCAAAGCACTTCATCACAGTAGATGTGAGTGCAACTGGGTGGTAGTTATTGGGACAGCTCACCGTGCTCTTCTTAGGCACTGGTACGATTGTTACCCTTTAGAAGCAGGTGGGAACCTTTATGCAGCAGTGAGAGACTGAAAATATCCTTGAACACTCCCACTAGCTGGTTGGCACATGTTTTCAGAGCCCTACCAGGTATACCATCAAGGATGTCAGAAAGATGTCCTGACGTTGGCCTCCAAGAAAGAGATCATAGGATCACCAGGTGCAGCAGGGATTCACACAGGTGTACATTCATTCTGCTTTTCAAAGCATGCATAAAAGGCGTAGAGCTCATCTGGGAAAGAAGCATTGCAGCCATTCATGACATTATGTTTCACAAGCCCTGCCAGAGCTGATCTGCTTCAGATTCAGTCTCTAACTTCAAGCAAAATTAATTTTTTGCTCTTAGAACAGCCTTCTATAGGTCATACCTGGACTACATATACAGGTTTCCCCCGCTATTCGAAGGTAGAGCGTTCCTATGAAATGGTTCGTAAGCCGGAATGTCGTAAAGTGAAGAAGCAATTACCATTTATTTTTATGGGAAAAATTTCTGAGCGTTCGCAGACCCAAAAAATAACCTACCAAATCATGCCAAATAACACATAAAACCTAAAATAACAGTAACATATAGTAACAGCAGGAATGATCTGATAAATACACAGCCTATATAATGTAGGAATACTTTTCTACAATTATTGCAGCACTGTCCACTGCAGCGAAAATTTCACGCAAGTGCTCTCAGCAGCACTCACAGCAAAAAACACACAGTGCAAGTGCTCCTGGCAGAAACACACGGCGCAAAGCGCTCCCGGCAGAAACACACGGCGCAAAGCGCTCCCGGCAGAAACACACGGTGCAAAGCGCTCCCGGCAGAAACACACGGTGCAAAGTGCTCCCGGCAGAAACACACGGCGCAAAGCGCTCCCGGCAGAAACACACGGTGCAAAGTGCTCCCGGCAGAAACACACGGCGCAAAGCGCTCCCGGCAGAAACACACGGTGCAAAGTGCTCCCGGCAGAAACACACGGTGCAAAGTGCTCCCGGCAGAAACACACACTGCAAAGTGCTCCCGGCAGAAACACACACTGCAAAGTGCTCCCGGCAGAAACACACGGCGCAAAGCGCTCCCGGCAGAAACACACGGTGCAAAGTGCTCCCGGCAGAAACACACGACGCAAAGTGCTCCCGGCAGAAACACACGACGCAAAGTGCTCCCGGCAGAAACACACGGCGCAAAGCGCTCCCGGCAGAAACACACGGTGCAAAGTGCTCCCGGCAGAAACACACGACGCAAAGTGCTCCCGGCAGAAACACACGGTGCAAAGTGCTCCCGGCAGAAACACACGGTGCAAAGTGCTCCCGGCAGAAACACACGACGCAAAGTGCTCCCGGCAGAAACACACGGTGCAAAGTGCTCCCGGCAGAAACACACGGTGCAAAGCGCTCCCGGCAGAAACACACGACGCAAAGCGCTCCCGGCAGAAACACACGGTGCAAAGCGCTCCCGGCAGAAACACACGGTGCAAAGTGCTCCCGGCAGAAACACACGACGCAAAGTGCTCCCGGCAGAAACACACGGTGCAAAGTGCTCCCGGCAGAAACACACGGTGCAAAGTGCTCCCGGCAGAAACACACGGTGCAAAGTGCTCCCGGCAGAAACACACGGTGCAAAGTGCTCCCGGCAGAAACACACGGTGCAAAGTGCTCCCGGCAGAAACACACGATGCAAAGTGCTCCCGGCAGAAACACACGGTGCAAAGTGCTCCCGGCAGAAACACACGGTGCAAAGTGCTCCCGGCAGAAACACACGGTGCAAAGTGCTCCCGGCAGAAACACACGACGCAAAGCGCTCCCGGCAGAAACACACGGTGCAAAGCGCTCCCGGCAGAAACACACGGTGCAAAGTGCTCCCGGCAGAAACACACGGTGCAAAGTGCTCCCGGCAGAAACACACGGTGCAAAGTGCTCCCGGCAGAAACACACGACGCAAAGCGCTCCCGGCAGAAACACACGGTGCAAAGTGCTCCCGGCAGAAACACACGGTGCAAAGTGCTCCCGGCAGAAACACACGGTGCAAAGCGCTCCCGGCAGAAACACACGACGCAAAGCGCTCCCGGCAGAAACACACGGTGCAAAGTGCTCCCGGCAGAAACACACGGTGCAAAGTGCTCCGGGCAGAAACACACGACGCAAAGTGCTCCCGGCAGAAACACACTGCAAAGTGCTCCCGGCAGAAACACACGACGCAAAGCGCTCCCGGCAGAAACACACGACGCAAAGTGCTCCCGGCAGAAACACACGACGCAAAGTGCTCCCGGCAGAAACACACGACGCAAAGCGCTCCCGGCAGAAACACACGGTGCAAAGTGCTCCCGGCAGAAACACACGGTGCAAAGTGCTCCCGGCAGAAACACACGGTGCAAAGCGCTCCCGGCAGAAACACACGGTGCAAAGCGCTCCCGGCAGAAACACACGGTGCAAAGTGCTCCCGGCAGAAACACACGACGCAAAGTGCTCCCGGCAGAAACACACGGTGCAAAGCGCTCCCGGCAGAAACACACGACGCAAAGCGCTCCCGGCAGAAACACACGGTGCAAAGCGCTCCCGGCAGAAACACACGGTGCAAAGTGCTCCCGGCAGAAACACACGGTGCAAAGTGCTCCCGGCAGAAACACACGGTGCAAAGTGCTCCCGGCAGAAACACACGGTGCAAAGCGCTCCCGGCAGAAACACACGGTGCAAAGTGCTCCCGGCAGAAACACTTTTTCCAGTAACCTTTAAGCTATGAAGCTACCGAATAACACATAAAAATATACAGCCTCTATTAAGTAGAAATAATGTACACCCTGTGTAGTTTCACTTACCGGAATCGGGAGGACAGTGCGGACAGTGATAATGGTGTGTTAGGCTGAGTCGTCGGAGGTTGGGGTGGTGGGAGGTAGAGGACACTGGGGTGTCATCTCATCGTTGTCTGTTTCCATCAGGGCAGGAAGGTCACCTTCTTCTATGTCTGCCTGCCTCAATAGCAAAGGTCGAGTTTCGTCCTCTGCTGTGGCTGATGTGGAAGGCTTGAAAAACGACAGTATGCTTGACTGCTTAGCCTCGCGCATTATTCTATCATACAGTTCTTTGTAAGCACTCAAACCATCCTGCAAACCTGCCCTAAACCTACGTACCCTTTCAAAATTAAAGTCATACTTTTCTGCAATCATTGCAGCGTTGTCAATCGCAGCGAAAATCTCACGCAATTGCTCCACGTTCAGTTCCTGGACATCTTCATTTTCGGGCCGTTCACTACTGCGTTCCGCTTCAATTGTTATCCTACCTCTTCATCAGCTCTTCATCTGTCAGTTCTTGGTCATGGGATGCTAAAACTTCTTCAACATCATCTTTGTCAACTTCCATAAACCCTTAGCCAAACTCACTATGTCCTTACTTCATTCACCACGATCGAAACGCTTTATTATGTCTAGTCTTACGCTAAGTGTAATATCTTTACGCGCTCTTTTAGGTTTTTCCGATACCTTAGAACTCACCTTGCTAGCGGATGCACAAAATAAATCGACATAAAGCACAGATGCTCACAGGCACGTGTTTAAGCAATGCTGGCTAGAATGCAGTTCCGAGGGAGGAGCTAGTCTGCTCGGCGCGCGCTGCCTTTTATCGTAACAGTGAAAACACCTTCTGTAAGCAAAAACAGGTAACTAATGTAGGTCTTTCGTAACAGCGAGTTGACGTAAAGCGAATGTTCGAAAAACGGGGGACACCTGTCCCTCTGGATTGCTGGTCTTCAAAGCCTCAGATCTATCCTTCAGCAGATTATGAGTCTCCTGGTTATCCACGGTTTTTGGTTTGGGTATGCCTGGTATGTTCTCGAAGGCACGTTCTCATTCACACAGGTTGTGATGAAGTCAGTGACAACTGTGGCATACTCATTCAGAATCAAAGATGAATCCCAGTAAATAGTCCAGTCCACCAACTCAAAGCAGTTCTTTAGGTGCTCCTTCACCTCCCTTGATTATACCTTCTTAGTCCTCACCATTGGTGCTAGGGTCTTTTGTCTCTGCCTATACACCAAGGGTAGACGTACAGCCAGATGATCGGACTTTACAAAATGTGGGCATCGATGGCACGGCAACACACACAAGATAGTCCTGACGAAGGGTCTCGGCCCGAAACGTCGACAGTGCTTCTCCTTATAGATGCTGCCTGGCCTGCTGTGTTCCACCAGCAATTTGTGTGTGTTGTTTGAATTTCCAGCATCTGCAGATTTCCTCGTATTTGATCAATGGCATGGTAAGCTTTTGATAGTGGCATACCAGTGGTCAAGTGTATCGGCTCCTCTAGTTCCACAGGTGATATGCTGGTGGTAGCTGTTTTGAAACTTCTTCAAGCTGGCCTGTTTGAAATCCCCCACAATGATAGGGAAGGCATCAGGGTGTGCTGTTTCGTGACTGCTGATCACTGTGCCCAGCTCCTGCAAGTGTCTGCTGATGTTCGCCAGAAGTAGAATGTACACCGCTACTAGGATGATGGTGGAAACCTCTCTCAGCAGATAAAATGGAGAACAGTTGATCACTAGATGTTCTAGGTTGAATGAGCGGGATTGAGACAGAACCACCACATATGCGCACCATGATGAGTTCACCATAAAGCATACTCTACCTCCTCTGCCTTTAAAATAGTTGTCTTGTCCTTTTGACAGATAGTGAAACCATCGAGTTGCAGGCTGTGTCCAAAATGGCAAGGGTGAACCATGTTTCCATGAAGCAAAGTGCACGTCCATCTGGTACTGCAACCTTGCTCTGAGGCCTTCAATTTTATTTTCCAGAGATTGTACATTCACTAGCAAGATAGTTGGGAATGGGGTCTAAGAGCTCTGCATTTCAAATGTATCTGCAGACTGGCTTGCCCTCTGTGCTTCCTTTTTCTTAAAGGGGAATTGCACTCACAACCTGAGTCTGCAGTCTTTGAGTATCAATAGATTAAATATTTTAAATTTCCTAAAACAATGTTGCTTACTGAAGTACCCATGGCTGTGACTGTGAATTCCAGCTGTAGTAGTCCTAAACAGGAAAATTTAATGATTCCCAGCAGAGCTGCATGCTAAGAGTTGCCACTTGTCAGCACCATTTTGTTACTTGTGAATTGTCCAGGTTTACATATTAATAGGCCACTAAACTTGTCACAGCTAGTTACACTCAATAATATCATATTTTTTTACTGAGTTAAGTATTGTATGTAATTAGTTTTGTTACAGCAAGTATATGGGACATTGGAAAAAAAGTTGAATTTCCCCATGGGGATGAATAAAGTATCTATCTATCTATCTATCAATTTTAACTCTTGCGTCATGTACACAAGTTAACTCTAAATGACCAAATATCCATCACTATAATTCCATTTCTTCTTTCTGAATTGTCTGTCACTAGTGCTGACCAATGTCAGTGTGATCTGTGAGCAAAATACAGCTGAAAGATTTTAGGAGGTAGGTTAGTGAGTGAGGCATAATCCAGCAAGACCTGGCATATGAGCTCAATGGACATGATAAAAATTCAGCAAGAACACAGAATTGTTTGAAATGAAGTTGCATATCAATGTGATGCCACTAGAGCATAGGTGTCAAACACAAGGCCCGCGGGCCATATCCGGCCCGCGAGATCATTTTAGATAGATCTATTATTTTAATTATTAATGGCCCGGCGATATGAAGCGCTGATAACACACAAACTACAGATCCCATAATGCAGCGCAACAGCTGCTGATAGGCTACCCGGGAACATTCCCGCGTCAAGCGTCTGTTGCTGTATACAACGCTATTCTGAAGTCAAAGCTAACCCCTAACAACGGCGAAGAGAAAAGTTGATTCTGAAAAAAGAGTCTTTCAAAACTGATGGGTTGCTGAGTATAGTTTGTGAGATAGCCACTGATTTAAGAACACTGTTGATTGAAAGAAGCAACCCATTTATTGCATACTCGCTTGCTGTGGATGAAAGTGCTGATATGACGGACACTGCACAGCTGGCTATCTTCATCTGAGGAGTGGACTCCAATTTGTGCGTTACAGAGGAAATATTGAACATTAAATCGATGCACGGGACAACGACAGGAAAATACATTTTTGAAAATGTATGTCAAAGTGTAACCGACATGAAATTGCCCTGGGACAAACTTATTGGACTTACAACAGATGGAGCACCGGCGATGTGCGGTGAAAAAAGTGGACTAGTGGGAAGGATGCGGGTAAAGATGCAGGAGGAGAACTGTACTGGTGAGTTAACAACATATCACTGCATCATACACCAAGAAACGCTATGTGGTAAAGTCCTAAAGATGGAACATGTAATGAGCACTGTAACACAAGCCGTAAACTTTATCCGAGCTAAAGGTTTAAATCACTGGCAATTTCAGTCTTTTATGCGGGAAATAGATTCAGAGTTTGCCGACATTCCTTATCATACAGAGGTGCGTTGGCTGAGTCGGGGAAAAGTTCTCAATAGAGTTTTTAAGCTCAACAAGGAAATCTGTCAGTTCATGGACAGTAAAGGAAAAGACTCCACAGTTTTGCGGGATGAAAAATGGAAATGTGAGTTGGCGTTTCTGGCTGACATAACAACACACCTCAGCGTCTTAAACCTTCAGCTCCAGCGACGTGACCGCATGATCACTGACATGTATGATGCAGTGACGGCATTTCAAGTGAATCTGCTCTTATGCGAGACACAAATGCACCAGTGCAACTTGCCTCATTTTCCCTGTTGCCAAGTAATGTTGAAACAGGTCGGCGCAATGATGTTCCCAAATGCGCACTTTGCTGATAAACTGAGCGCACTTCGCACTGAGTTCGCACGGCACTTTGGTGACTTTGAAGCACAAAAAATTAATTTTGAGATGCTTCGCAACCCATTTGCCGTCGACGTGGAAACTGCACCTGTACAGATTCAGATGGAGCTGATAGAGCTGCAGTGTAATGGGACACTAAAGGCAAAGTACGACACTGCAGGGCCCGTACAGTTTATTTGGTCCATTCCTGAAGCAATGTCTCAGCTCCGTCTACATGCGGCTCGAACCTTGTGCATGTTTGGTAGCAAATATCTGTGTGAGAAGCTTTTCTCAGTGATGAAGATTAACAGAACATCACACAGGAGTCGTCTCACTGATGAACACCTGCAGTCCATCCTGAGAATCTCCACAACAAAGAACCTTACACCAAACCTAAACGAACTTATTGCCAAGAAAAGATGCCAAACATCCAGCTCTGACAAAACGGCATAAGAGCAAAGAAAACTGAGTGTTTTGATTTGTTGTTGTTTTAACTTTTGCTGAAAAGCACAAATTTTATTTATATTTTCAGGGTTTTTTTGCAGCATGCTCATATTTCTAACTTGTATAATACTGACAGGAGATATTTTTATGGAGAGCAAAATATTTAAGTTATTTAAAGTTTTAGTTTATTTTTTCTGAAATAATATTCCTGTCTGTTTTTATTCATATTTATGTTCAAAAAATGTATAGTTTTAGTGTGTTCAATAAATGTTTATCCTGTTCGGCCCGCGACCTAAAGTGTGCTTTGAGTTTTGGCCCCATGTGCAATTGAGTTCGACACCTCTGCAGAGGGTCCTCAATCCAGACCTCCAAGGACACCTAGTGGCCAAACTCCAGTAGTACCATATTAGAACACAGACTATAAAACATAGGAGCAGAATTAGGCCATTCTGCCCATCGATTCTACTGCACCATATAATCATGGCCAATGTTTTTTCAAAGCCATTTTTCTGCCTTCTCCCTATAATCCTCAGTCCTTTTAACAACCAAGAACCTATCAAAATCTAGCTTAACAGAGACAAGAAATTCTGCAGAAGCTGTAAGTCTTGAGGAACCCACAAAAAAAGCTGGAGGAAGTCAGCAGGTTAATGGAAGGAAATGAACAGATGACACTTCGGCCCAAGACAATTTATCAGGCTGAAAGTCGATGTTGTTCAAACTCTGTCTTACAGACACCTAATAATGACTTGGCCTCCACTGTCCTCTGTGGCACTGAATTCCAAAGTTTCACTGCCCCTTGGCTGAAGAAATTCCTCTTCATCTCAGTTTTAATGGAACATCCTTTGATTCTGAGGCTGTGCCATCAGATCCTAGACTCTCCTGCTGATGGAAACATCCTCTCCACGTTCACTCTACGCAGGCCTTTCTTACATTTCAATGTGATTTCACCCCACCCACCCCCTGAATTCCATCAAGTACAAACCCAGAACCATCAACCACTCCTGCACTCTATCTACACAGAGCATCAGACAATTGTTCTCACATGTAGCTGGCTGCATGTCCATTTTGCTCAGTTAAGAAGTGAGTTAGATGGTCATGGGTTCAAGAGTTACTTTAGAATTTGCGGTACAAAATTCAGATAGATTTCAGCAATAAATAATCAATGAGTTGAGCTGCAGCTGAGGAGGGGGGAGGACCTGTTGATATTTCAGGTCAAAATCTTGCATCAGGACCAAGACAGGAGAGAGAAATAACCAGTATAAAGAGAAGGACAGTGGTGGGAAAGGAGCCAGAGTTGATAGGAGATTTCACTACAGAAAAAAAAGACTTGTATTTAATAAAGGACCTTTCAAAGCTTCAGAATGTCCATATAATTTATTTCTTTTAAGTGTGGATCCAATTTGTGCATGGTAAATTCCTAGAGTGATTAGATAAGATTTATTTTTCCAAAAAATGGCATTGAAGGATAAATACTGACCTCTGAAAATCTTGCACCAATATGTTAACCCTATCTTGCTCCACATGCATACTGCCCTGCTGAGCATTTGCAGCATTTATTATTTCTATTATAAACACTGGACGTCATGAGGGGATAGTCTCCAACCCTTCAAAATAACGCTAGAGGATTTTCATGTGCCAAACAGCAACAGGCATCAACTGAAAGGCAGAGGGAGTGCTACAAAACAGACACAATGTTAAATCAAGCTCTCAGCTCTCCTCTCAAATGGAGCAAAAGGAAGGGATCCTCCACCTATCACTGAGTGTATATGCAACACCACTAATAACAATACCCGTTCAAGTTGCTTTTGGGACTTGAACAGACACAAATATCCAGGTAGTATTTTAAAAAATGGTTAGAATTCAAAAATAATATTTCATTGGCAGTTAAATATTTTATAAATAAAGCTGAAGAAGAAAAATGCTTTAAGCATTTATATTACAGAGGGGGGAGTTTTGTTTAATAGATTGTCTTACAGATCTTTAGGATATTCTTAAATACTTTATGACCACTGAATTACCTGTGATTTGTTCTACAGAAGAGAAACACAATAGGTTAGTTGTATTCAGTAAGGTCCACTGCACAACACAAGATCATCAAGATTCTTCTCCTACATGCTCCATTACAATAGGAATGACACAAACCAACTCTCAAGTTAATATGAATAAGACTTATTATCACCTGTATGTAGTGTATGGGACATAAACCTCTCTTGCTGGAAACTCCAGGATCTCTTTAGTTGGGCGAACTCGTGGATCTGGGTATGGTTTGACGTGTAGCAGCTCGGGAGAGAGACAGTAGTGTGGACTTTCAGGAGCAGGGGATATATCAATCTTTAGTTGAGCTACAAACAGAGTAGAATTATTTCATATGAATGTGGGGGGGGGGAAAATCACAATTTTTTTCACATGCAAATTCTAAAAACAATGATTATACACTCAATGGTCATTTTATTCATCCGTACACCAGCTCATTAAATAGCTAATCAGCTCATCATGTGACAGCAACTCAATACATAAAAGCATGCAGACATGGTCAAGAGGTTCAGCTGTTTTTCAGACCAAACATCAGAATGGAGAATAAATATACTCCAAGTGACTTTGACTGTGGAATGATTGTTGGTGCCAGACGGACTGGTTTGAGTATCTCAGAAGTTGATCCTGACATTCCAACAAAAATTTCCAATCCAAGCCAAACATTTTAGAGGTTGAAGGAAAATGTCAAATATGTTATACTCTACTTTAGTTTCCTATGAGTGTATGGGGTGCCCAGGAAGGGGCAGCACCACTGGTGAAAGGACTTACGTCCATTCTGGAGCAGCTCACTCACCTTTGGTTCCCTCTGGACACTTAACTCTGACCTGTAGCTTTTTGCATGAGACAGTGGCCACACCCTGGTACATTGCTTCAACAGGCAGGCTAATTCTGGTGAGAGTAGATGGCAGGCCTTGTACCCTGGTGAAAGGGACATGCCTGTCCTAGCATGCAAAGTCAGTTCTGGCAGGCTGGGTAAATGAGATTAATAGTAAAATCCAGCAGCCAAGAAGGCGGTTCTGCAACAGTTCACGGAGAACAAAGGGTATGAAAAGGCACAGAAGTCATGGTCATCCACTGCAACCAAGTTAGACCCCAGTTGTGATGACTCATACCACTAAAGCCGGCTTCCAAGGTCGAGAGTGTGGAACTGCCCCAGTGCTATAGCTTTCTCACTTTAAAAACTCTCCTGCATAGGTTTCTACGTTTAGTTCACATCATCTGTACCAACTGCATATTTCCAGAAACAACAGACTATTTAACTATCAATCAATCTCCTATTGATTTCAAAAGGATTTGATGGACGGGACAAATAACTACTCACAGCCAATATGCTGGTAGACCATTTATTTACTCTCAGAATGCAATCTATTCAACCTTATGTTGCCACCTCTCCACTTCCAAAAACTGCAAGATTCATTCAGTAAGCAATGATATGTAAATTGCCCAGGAAAGGTTACATCTTGGAAATTTACCAGTGTGGTTTGTACATATAAGTATCTAAACACTATTTTAGCTTATTTCGCAAGGATGATATTTAGTGTTAGATATTTGTACCCACAGAGTTTGGATAGGTTGTACAGCAAATTCATTACTTCAAATGTAAACACAGTCAAACCGGTACTGGGCATAGCTATATAATAATACTAGGATCAGCAAAAGAGGAAAACAGCAAATGTGCATTTCTTCATTATAGAAAGCCAGAATAGTCACTTATTACACCTTCTGATGCTTCAGAGTTGGTAAGTTACCTGTCACTGGGCGCAGTCTCCTCAGAACAGAAGAGGGTCTCCTCATGTCTGCTAGAAACTTGTACAAGTCTTCGTCACTTAAACGGTCCCCTTCCTGATGAAACAAGGAGAGTGGTACATCAAACCCTGAGCTTGAGAATGCTTCATTGTTAGACAACGTTTGAAATGCATAACTATCTTGGAATCTAGCCACCGAACACAATAAGGAATATTTCTTTTGTGCGTTGCTTACTTTAACTTGATTAGTTACCTGTTTGAAGAAGTTTGTGACGGTCAGAGTAGCTGGCCGAAAGTTGGTATAGTTGCAGGCATCATCTCCAAGGCTCATCCTTTCAAATGTCCTCTTCTTCCGGTCTGTCCATGTACCCTTTCTCTCTAGAAACAATACAAGAGTAAAATGACCATGTCTTCTATGGCTCGCAACCAATTTGCTCCAATTATCAAATGTAAAATGATAACAATCATTTAAAATAACAATCATAATAAAATGATAACAAGCCTGTGTCAGTGCTTTAGTTAGAGCTCTCAAATGTCTTTACAAGTAGAGTTTATTTTTAGATACAACATTTTAGCGTCCGCTCTAATTCCCATTTTAATGAAGCAGTTCCTGCTTTTTTGAACTACCTTGCAGGAAGGTATGAGGAGGAATTTCTGTATCCGGAGGCTGGTGAAATCAGTGAAAATCATTGCCACATGCAACTGTGGAGGCCAAGTCATTGGGTATATTTAAAGTGGAGATCGATAGGCTCTTGATTATCAAAGGTGTCAAAAGTTATGGGGAAAAAGCAGAATAGGGTTGAGAGTGAAAATCAAATAATCGACCATAATTAAATGGCTTTGCAAACTTGACAGGCTGAATTCTTCTCTTATGTCTTATGATGGTCCCATATCACAACAACTTTGCTGCTTTGGATTTATGGATGGAAGAAGCTGTCACATCAATTCACAGAACCTACTGTAGAATATGAATACTAAACTGATGTAAGTCCATCTATCTTATTGGTCTGTACTGGAGAAGCAATAGTCACATTTCAACTAAATCATTCAGCCTCTGCTGACCAGAGAACATAACTCAAGCAAGTTTTTGGGAAACTAAGAGAAAATGGTAATCCCAGAAATAATTATTGTGTTCAAATTATTCCAGTGCCCTCGCCATCCCTCTCACTTTAATCTCCTTGAAATATTTTGAGATCTTTAGATTATTCCATTTCCAACCTCTTGCAATCTAATTTTATTTTTCTCTCTAGTAACAACCCTTCCTTAAGCAGTCCATTCTTGAAGGGTCTTGGCCCGAAACATCCACTGTACTTTTTTCCATAGATGCTGCCTGGCCTGTTGAGTTTCTCCAGCATTTTGTGTGTGTTGCTCGAAGCAATGAGATTCTTTTCTTGAACTATCCTGCTGGATTCATTTCTGTCTCCTTCTGACATCCCTTAATATTATTTCCTTACATTGCAAATCAGAATTTATTAAGTTCTAGACTGTTTATGAATTAAACCAGCACTATCTAAGTTAGATTTAGCCTAGATAGAATGAATGACGTAATGATCCAACAGTAATTCTCCCCAAGAGGAGTTGCAAACTTAGATTCGGACAAGACCCTAACACATTTTTCTGCTGCTTTGTGTCAAATCATTGAACCATCTTAGTTAATTAAAAAAAGTTGAAGGTGCAATATAAAATGCAAAATATAGCTAAAAAGTCTGTTTCTTCTGTAAGACATTGCTGATCTGATCATAAGACATAGGAACAGAACTAGACCATTCAGCTCATCGACTCAGCACTGCCAATCCATCATGCCTGACTATTCCTCTCAAACTCATTCTCCTGCCTTCTTACCATAACTTTTGACACCCTTACTAATCAAGAACTCATCAACATCTGCTTTAAATAGGCCCAATGACTTGGCTTCCACAGCTGTCTTTGGCAATGAATTCCATAGATTCAGTACCCTCTAGCTAAAGAACCTCCTCCTTATCTCTATTCTGAAGGGATGTCCTTCTATTCTGAGGCTGTGCCTTCTGGCCCTCACATCCACTCTATCTAGGTGTTTTAATATTTGATAGGTTCCAACAACATTCCCCCCTCCCACATTTTCTAAAATCCAGGGATGTAATAAGCATCAAAGTACACTTATTTGAGAGCAAGCATTCTCTCACCACTTTCTGAGTCAGAGGAGTCACGTTCCAGGCTCCCGGCACTGTTCACTATGTTCATGAGGTGGATAGCAGTCCATGCAAAGGGCATCCGAAACTTGCCCAATCTGTTGCAGAAGAGCTCTGCTTGATTCTTCAGTTTTTCTACCTTCTCCTTGTGCTGAGGACAGTAATGTAAACAAGGAAAACAACATTCATAAATCTTTTTCTCAATCTGCACAGTGACAGCGAGAGAAGGAAGATCAAGGGGAAAAGAAAGCCAGGGATGAAGAAATGAACTTGCATAAGTGACAGAGTGAGATAAGTGATTATTTCACATAGCAGCATATTCTTGGAAGTATCTCACTTACACATCTGTTACATGCACAACAATTTTCACAAAAAGGATTCAGATAAATGTCAGCAAATAAATAAAATGGCAGCAGTGTAGCAGTTAGCATAATCACTTTACACCTCCAGCAATCACTGAGCGGGCTTTAATTCCAGCAGCTGTCTGTATGGAATTTGTACGTTCTCCCTGTGAACGCATGGGTTTCCTCTGAGTGCTCCCATTTCCTCCCACATTTCAAGGACATATAATTAGAGCTTGGGTTTCTGAGTTCTGGGCATGCATGTTGGTGCTGGAAATGTGGTGATACTTGTGGACTGCCTCCAGCACAATCCTTGGTCATTTGAATTGACACAAATGATAAATTTCACTGTATGTTTCAAAGTACGTGCAACAAATAAAGCTTATCTTTATAATCTCTTTGACTGCTTATTCTGCTTCTAGGTAATAGCTATAGAAGAATATTGACCAGGACACTGAAAGAACTTCCTGCTCCCTGTGGATAATATCATAGAATCTTTAATATTCAGATAAACTGTTGGACCAGATTGGTGAGAAGTCAATGTCTAACAATGCACTCCCTTTCACTCTCTGCTTTCCACAGGAATTGCTCCCTTCATGATTCCTTTGTCCATTCGTCCCTCCTGGCACATATCCCTGCAAGTGACAGAATTCCTACTCCCTCACCTCCATTCAAGGCCCAAATAGTCCCAACCAGTGAGGCAACACTTCACCTGTGAATCTATTGTATCCAGTGCTCCCTAAGTGGCCTCCTTTACATGCTGAAACTGGGGTCTCCGCATTGTCTAAAGGGACTCTGTTCTAAATGGATTTCTTTGTGTTCTGAAGCTGTGTTCTCTGGTCCTAGACTAATAGAAACATCTTCTCCATGTCCACTCTGTCTAATAAGAGAGAGAGTAGACCCTCTCCAAAGCCACCACATCCTTTCTTAGGTAAGGGACCCCAAAACCATTCATTATACCCCAACTGTGGTTTGACCAGTGCCTTATAAAGCCTCTGCATTACATCCTTGCTTTTATATTCTAGTCTCTTTAAAATGAAAGTTTACTTTGCATTTGCCTTCCTTACTACCAACTCAACCTGCAAGTTAATCTTTAGGGAATTCCCCATTAGGACTTCTAAGTCCCTTTGCACCTCTGATTTCTGAATTTACTGTCCGTTTAGAAAATAATTCCCTCCTCACCTTAGTAGAATCAGATTCCTTCATAACCATGTAGGGTTCAGCGCATTCCCCAATGTCACCCTGCTGCAGAACTTTTTCAAGCTGTATTGGAAAGAAAGATTGTGCACTAAATGAAGATTGTTCTATGCTAAATACACTAAATTTAGCAATGACAATGAGCATGAATATTTGTTAATGATCAGTAATAACAAGTTCAAATCCAAATCCAAAAAGGGGTTAATAAATGATACTTCACAGGGAAATTTAGTTCTTACCTTAATTACCAGGAATATGTCAGTGGAAGGATAAGTGATAGAGAAGATGCTAGACCTGGCCAATGTTGAGATGGCAGCATGGGGATTATGAGGGCGGAGAAGGGCTTTCATTTGATCAGAATTCAAATCAAAGTAGAAGTTTTCTGAGATCTACAGTAAATGGCAGGAATAATAACATTAGTTTAATCAAAACAATTTGACAGCTGATATCTAAACCTAGAGCATACTTGGAACTGGAATTGGAGTTGGTTTATTATTGTCACATGTACCAAGCTACAGTGAAATGCTTATCTTCTACAGGTAGTACAAAGTGAAAAAATATCAATGCATAATCAAGTGCAACAGTTACAGAGAAAATGTAGTACATGTAGATAATAAGGAGGAGGATCGCAATGAGGTCAATTGCTAGGTTAAGAGTCCATCTTATTGTGCTACGGAAACATTCAAAAGATTTATAAGAGTGGGACAGAAACAATCCTTGAGCCTGGTGGTATCTAATTTTTATTTGGAGATTTTAAAATGTGTTTCCATATAACAATAGGAACAATTTTTGTTACTATTACAATTGGGATATGGGATGCAATGGTGTAAAATTCCTGATCTAAACTCAGATCTATGATGACAACTGCATCACATAATTCCTCTGGGAATCTGATGTTATGAATGTTACATATACAGTTTCCACATTTGGCTGGACATTGACATCTGCCAGGCTTGTTTATAGTAAGCTTTTGCAGCAGCATGATGCACAACTGGTTAGTCTCCAGTGTGACCAAGATTTTAAGTCAGAACTTCATGGGTTCAAGTCCCATCCCAGAAAATAGAGCTCAAAAATTGAAACTGACAATCAAAACTGAGAGAGACTGCTTTGCTGGAGGCACTGATAATAAACCAAGGGAGAGGCTGTCTGCATTCACAGGTGAAGTAAGCAATCCCACAATATTTTGAAAAGTGACTGATACAGCAATATTTAATCCTTCAACCAACATCTAAAAATAGATTAGTTGGTGATCATCCCATTGCTAGAGATGACAACTTGCAATGGCTGCTCAATCTCCTAACATAGCAATGGCAATGGGCTTAATTGACTGGAAAGCATAAGGCACATCCTTAGAATGTGAAGATCTCAAGTCTCTTTTTATTTTTACCCTGTTAAGCAGCACTCTGCACTGAAGGAGTAGAATAAATAAATCCAGTGTAAAGTGCCTAGTTGCTAATGGCAAAGCAGTAACGGCGGATATGAAGGGAATAGGTTTAGGTGGACAAAATGAGAAAGAATGATCAATATCCACTTGAAAAACCATTTGTTTGCCAACTAAAGAGGATTGGCGATATTGCACTGACAATTAGTGATAGTACAGTTCCCCTTCTTGCAAATACAAGCATCCTATCCAGATGCATCACACCTTCTTTCGGGAACAGTTCTACCCATGTCCGCAAAAAACTCCAGAGATTTGTGGACACATCTCAACACATGATAGAAACATGCCTCCCCACCATGGTCTATTACTACACTTCTTGCTGCCTCAATTAAGCAGCTAATATAATCAAAGGCTCTTCCCACCCTGGACATTCGCTCTTCTCCTCTCTCTAATCTAGCAGAAAATACAAAAGCCTGAAAGCAAGGACAGCTTCTATCCAGCTGTTATAAGACTATAGAAGTCCCTAGTGCGATATTAGAGACTCCTGGCCTCACATCATGGTCTTGCACCTTATTTTCTACCTACACTGCACTTTCTCTATAACCATAACATTTTATTCTACACTCTGATAGTACATGCACCCTTGTACTATATCAATACACTGTTGTAATAAAATTAATCTGTTTAGATGGCAGGCAAAACAAAGTTTTCACTGTCCTTCAGTACATAATAATAAACTTATTGAGCAAAGTTTATTTATATACTTATAGATCTTTGCCACTGCGGTTTTTCTCTCAATCCCATAAGCTTCCTCCAAGACCAGAATGACATTTATATTGATGCAAAAACGTAACTATATATACATGGAAGGATTTTATTTTCAGTCACCAACCTTTCTCTTTTCCTTCACGTCGTACAAAGCAAGAACTCCAAATATTGGCTCAATTTCGATTTCAAACCTTTGAAAAAAGAGCAGAAGACAGAAATGCACTTCGGTAGTAGAAATAAATGTGCAAACTATTTTCTAAACAGGGAGAAAATCCAGGAATCTGAGATGCAGAAGGACTTGGGAGTCCTTGTGCAGAACACCCTAAAGGTTAACTTGCAGGTTGAGTCAGTGGTGAAGAAGGCAAATGCCATGTTAGCATTCATTTCAAGAGGTCTAGAATACAAGAGCAAGGATGTGATGCTGACGCTTTATAAGGCACTGGTGAGGCCTCACTTTGAGCCCCTTATCTTAGAAAAGATGTGCTGGCATTGGAGAGGGTCCAGAGAAGGTTCACAAGGATGACTCCAGGAATGAAAGGGTTATCATACGAGAAATGTTTGATGGCTCTGGGTCTGTACTCGCTGGAATTCAGAGGGATGAGGGAGGATCTCATTGAAACCTTTCGAATTTTGAAAGGCCTAGGCAGAGTAGATGTGGAAAAGCTGTTTCCCATGGTGAGAGAGTCTAGGACAAGAGGGCACAGCCCACAGCCTCAGGATAGAGGGGTGACCTTTCAAAACCGAGATGCGGAGAAATTTCTTTAGCCAAAGGGTGGTGAACTTGTGGAACTTGTTGCCACGTGCAGCTGTGGAGGCTAGGTTGTTGGGTGTATTAAAAGCAAAGATTGATAGGCTCTTGATTGGACATGGCATCAAATGTTACGGGTAGAACGCTGGGAACTGGGGTTGAGGAAGAGATTAAAAAAAAGATCAGCCATGGTGGAGCATGGTGGAGCAGACTCAATGGGCCAGATGGCCTAGTTCTGCTCCTATGTCTTATGGTCTTAAATCAGAGGAAGGAATAAGATCTTTTCTTACAGCATACAGATCTATCGTGGTATTTTAGAATACCGGTTATCTGAGAAAGCAAGTGAGAGCGTACAGCAAATGAGTAAGAGCCAGATGAAACATCAACAAACCAACAATACATTGAAGACAATGTACCATGTTGTGACTCCATTGTATAACATGTTGTTATCCTGAACAAAAGACAAAACATTCTTCACCGCTTACAGTTAAGTATGCTAACTGGATTCTTACAAAACTTACAAACCATGCAATTCTGATTGCAGACTGCAATCTATTCAATCTCAACTCAAAAAGAATCTGATTCCTGCCCTTCCATAACTACCCGCCAAATCCACTGCTTCTCACTGACCCAGGTAAAGAGGGCTTTGAGCAATCTCATTCTGAGTTTTGGAGTGTTCGAAATTCAACGTTGGCTAATATTTGCTAGCAATCCCATCCCAAATGGAAAAGAGAATTATCACTGGCTGTTCTTCTGAGAATAGGTATTAGCCATAACCTTAAAATAGATAGAAACATTAACATTCACCTCAGCTAATCTACAACTTTCCAGAGAGTAGCACATAAAATGCTGGAGGAACTCAGCTGGCCAGGCTTCTTCCGTAGCTGGCCGGCTGAGTTTCTCCAGCATTGTGTGTGTGTTGTTCGGATTTCCAGCATCTGCAGATTTTTTTTCTGTTTGTGCTTTCCAGAGAAATTGACTATAGGCACCAAAAATTGAAACCCATTTATCTTTAAATCCTTCAACCCAGTAAGCTCTGCAGTGACCAAGGGAAACAAAGAGCTTTACTGGAAACTGTGCAAGAGAATGGCAATACTAAAAGGAAGAACAAGTAATAGTAGGAATGCTTGACCAATGCAGGGGAAAGGGAGGGTAATTATTCATACACTCCAAAGTAGCTTATATGAGTTAAAAAAACAACTTATCAGGACTGCAAATCATTTACAATCCAGCAGCTTCAGCAAGTAGGTGCATGCATGTTGGACAAGGATGTGACTGGGTTCAGCCACAACTATTCACACTCAAAGTTCAAAGTAAATTTATTATCAAAGCAGGTATATGTCACTATATACTACCCTGAGATTCATTTTCAGGCATTCCAGTAAGATGGTAGTGTGCTTGGACGCAGTGGCCATTCCGACTCCAATGGAAGGTGTACTTGTTCATCTTATACATCTTATTTTACGAATGCAAGTCACTACTGCATACTAAGAACTTCAAGTATTGCAGGACTAGCCCATCAGCAAGTAACTCAATGGCACTGGAGTTGGACTTGCATACCATTGTTGTGTTGTCACTTGGACCTGTCATCTACTGGTGGGTGGTGTGCAGTGCAAGTGATTATCTTGGACATGTTTATTGTGATCACAAGACTCTATTGGGTATTGGTAACATAGAATACTTCAAGTCTGGTTCACTGGTTTATTAGAAAGACCAACAACGGGGGAGCTGCTTTGCCTCTGTTGTGGCGAGGACTAGGTCCAGGGCGCAGAGTAGCCTGTTGCAGCAGACCAGGGGAGGGGTGTGTCAGAGCCTCTGTGGGGCATGCTGGAATCCATATCTGGGTTGGGGGCTGGCCCTCCGTCGTTGCTGCCCCCGTGTTTGCTCGGTGGAAGAACAAGATGGACCAGCACAACTTACAGTTAATCCTACAGTCACGCCACTCAGGGATCTGTGTTATATTATTTTTTCTTTGTGACTGTTATGTTCTAGCTGATGTGGTTTGTTATCTTATTTCTAATTACTAAATCTCACTGCTTACTTGCAGGTTCACAGCTGTTGTTGATTACTTAGTATTGTATTTTTAAGCAGTCAGCAGGTCGGCTATTTCATATTGTTTGTACATTTCATTTAGACACTAGTAATTAGAAGCACTTTGTTAGGTCGAAGGAATTTCAATCAATATTTGAATTTACTTTTCATGAAAACACCGAAAAGTACTGTCTTTTTACATGAGCTCCTTGCATACTGTAACACATTGGTGAATAATAAAACCTTCAAACTGCAACTATGCTAGGACTGGAGTTTATCTATCTGCCTAGCTTAGGAAATCGGGGACCTCTCAAGTGAGGGCACACTAGTGACTGTATGCTTTTCCGAAATCGTAACATTTGTGCTCTGTGCTGTGAGCAATGTGTTTTGCACCTTGATCACTGTTTTGTTTGGCTATAATCACAAACGGTTGAATGATAATTAAACAAGAACAAAGAAATACGATATAATCAGTGAAAAACTACAGAAAAAGACTGACAAGCAACCAAGGTGCAAAAGAAAACAAACTGTGCAAATACAATTAAAAAAAGATTTGGTTGGTTGGTTGGTTGAATATCTATCTATCTAGATAGATCTAGACTGAGAACCTGAGTTGCAGAGTCCTTGAAAGTGAGTCCTTACATTGTGGAATCAGTTCAGTTGATGTGAGTAAAGTTATCCCCTCTGGTTCAGGAGCCTGATGGTTGAGGGGAAATAACTGTTCCTGAACCTGATGATATGGGACTTCAGGCTCCTGTAACAGCAGAAGAAAGACAGCTTGCCATGGATAGTGGCAATGCTCTTAACAAACAGCCTGCAGATACCCATGGCCGAGTTCACAGAGGAATTGCTCATACATGTTTATTCGTAACATAAAGCAGAAGCTTTAGATGAACAAAGCAAAGAGTTAAAACATGAAGCATGCAGCTTCTGCTATATACTATCATTGGGGAAAAAAGAAAATAAATTATAAATTGAACTCGGGATGAAGTAGTGTCGCATTTCAGGAGGTCAAGTGTAAAGTGACAGTATACTGTTAATGGCTTGACCCTTAACATTTACATGTAGTGAGATCTTGGGGCCTAAGTCTTAAGCTCTCTGAAAGTAGCGACATAGGTGAATGGAGTGGTAAAGAAGGCATATGATATGCTTGCCTTTATTACTTAAAAATCGAATTCCAAGAGTCAGGAAGTTATGTTGCAGCTTTATAAAACTCTAGTTAGGCTGCATCCATATTAAAGGAAGAACGTCAAGGCTTTGGGAAGGGTGCAGAAAATGTTCAGCACCTGTATTAGAGGACATGTGTAATAAGGAAAGTTGGACAAATTTGGATTGTTTTCTCTGGAGTTGTGGAGACTGAGTGAAGACCTGATAAAGGTTTACAAGATTATGAGAGACATAGATAGAGTGGACAGCCAGCATCCTTTTCTCAGGTTTGAAAAGTCAAATACCAGAGGGTGTGGGTGTGTGTGTATATATACACATACATACATATACACACACACAGAGTTAATAAGTCCTTACTTAATAAAGGTGTCAAAGGTTACAGGGAGAAAGCGGAATAATGGGATTGAGTGGGAATAATAAATCAGCCATAATCGAATGCTGGAGAAAATAATTCTGCTAATATGTTTTATGTTCTTATGGGTGACTGGGATGTTGGTAGAGGCAAATATGATCGTGGCATTCAAGATAGAGACATGGATGTGCAGGAAATGGAAGGATATGGGCTTTGTGTTGACAGAAGGTACTAGTTTAGTTGACATTTGATTACTAACCTGGGATTTTTATCAATTTAACCGAGAATTTTTATTTGTAAATCGCATGCTTTTTTTCACAGTAGAACCCCAATAACAGGGAAAATCATAAAACCAAAAAAAAAACAAAATTCAAAAGTTGAAATGTCAATCGTTCTAAAGTATTCATCCCCCTTTGCTCAGCTCCTGGTTGGACCACCTCTCACAGCTATTACAGCCAATAATCCTCATCAATAAGTCTCTATTAGCTTTTCATCACGTGATGAAGCAAGATTTGCCCACTCCTCTTTGTAAAATTGCTCAAGCAGCGCCAGGTTAGTTGGGGAGCGGTGGTGGACAGCAATCTTGAGGTCTTGCCAGAGATGATTAATTAAGGTTAGGACTCTGACTGGACCACTCAAGGACACTGATCTTCTTCATTTGAAGACATGATTGTTCTGACAGTGTGCACCAGATCATTGCCCTGCTGATCCTCCCCAGTTTAAGCTCCCTGCATATAGGAACTCTCTGTATATAGCGGCATTCATCTTCCCATCAATCCTGACCAGATTTGCAGTCCCTGCTGCTGAAAAGTACATCCATAACATGATGCTACATCCACCATAGTTACAGTAGGGACGTTACCTAGCTGAAGTGCACTATTAGATTTATGCCACACATACTGCTTAGTGGTAAGGCTAAAAATTTCCACTTTTGTCTCATATAATCAAAAGCTTTCTTCCACAACTTTACAGTATACCCCTTTTGTGCAATGCCTTAAAGATTGTGAAGCCATGAACTTCATCTCCAATTCCAGCCACTGACTTCTGCAGCTCACTCAGAGTGACTGTTGGTACCACAGTAGCCTCTCTTACAAGTACAATTCTTCTCCAGCGACCAATTTAGAGGAGCTGTCTGACCTAGGCAGTGTGGCTCTGGTTTCATATTTTTTTCCACTTTTTCACGATGGCCTGCACTGAGGTATGTTCAATGCCCTTGAGATGGTCCTGTACCCTTCCCCAGATTTGTGCTTCTCTATGATCATTCCCCTGACTTGCTTTGAATGCTCTTTTGGCTTCATTTTGGGTTGGTCTGTAGAAAATCTATCATACTGTTGTATCTTACAGAGAAATTGTATTTATTCTTTTGAATTCATTGAAAACAGGCGATCCTTCAATTTTCTATATCAACAAACTGGATGAGTTGGTAAGGTAATATACAGTATTAATGAGGAAAGTTACCACAGTAATTACAAAGGGGTTGAATACATTTTCAACCTCACAATTTTGGTTTTTAATTTTTAGTAAATTGCTAACAGGTTTTGGAACTTTTGTCTTGATTTGACACGATGCACAATGTTTTGTAGATCAGCTCAAAAAATCCTACTTCAATATATATTTAGAAAATTAGACAGTAAAATTTGAGAATAGTTATGGTGGCTGAATACTTTTTCAAGACATTTTGGAAGTGTGCTACAGAAAACATTTCTTCAACTTGAGCTTTACCCAAGCCTGTGATTTCATTATCCATAGTTCTACTTTCTGTTCAACACAACATGGGGAGATGTTGTATGTTCTTAGGTAGTATTTACTTACTTCAGAGACAGACATTTTACAAGAATTCTTTGCCCAAAATGTTCTTTAGGGACTTCAGGAATACAAGATCGTTCTACAGCTTCATCCTGCCAGTGCAAAAAAAAACACACAATCAGCTCTGGAATTCTGTAAGCTTATGTGTTGCTGTTTTTTATAAATTAATAGAGATTAATGTGGCAACCAAATCTATTCTTTCATGATGCTAAAATCATTTGCTTGTTCCTATTTGCAAGTTCTGTTTCGATGTTAAAGTCTGCCTCCCCTCTCTGGACTGACCATACTTCTCTTTGTCTCAATAAAACAGAATTATCAAAGATACCACCCACCCTGGATATCCTCTTTTCTCCCCTCTCACATCAGGCCTAAAAGCACGTACCACCAGGCTCAAGGACAGCTATTCCTAAATCTATTAAATGTTTCTCAAGTACAATAAAATGGACTCTTGACCTCATAAAATATCTCAGAATGTGCTTGCACCTTATTGTTTATCTGCACTGTACTTTCTCTGTAGCTGTAACACTTTATTCTGTATTCACCTTGTTCTGCCTCAATGCACTGTGCAATGTGCTATGAAGAGTGTGTAAGACAAGTCTTTCACTGTATCATGGTACCCATGACAACAATAAAACAATTCAATTCTGGCACTGGCCATTAATAAAATAAAGAGTCTAGAAGTTTTCCAGAAGGCAAGGGTTCAGACTTGGGATACCTGCTGTTAAACTTATTCTGTTAATGCTTGAATAGCTAACCTTCAGGAGGACCACAACCTTGTTATAGGGTTTGGATGCTTGTATGCCTAAATGACCCAGAGAGCTGTGTTGCCTGGAGTTAGAGTCTTGTGCTTTGGCTCTTGGTAGGGTCACCCATGCCAAACAGGTGAAAGGGTAGAAGACAGACTAAGAATAGTCTACCAAACTAAGAATGGTTTGGAGGTTCAGCTCAGGGCTAACAACCCTGACTGAACAAAAAACAATTATTAGGGAAATAGCAATGAAGAATCCTTCTCTTCAGACAGAGATGGAGGACCTTCATTGCTGCCCTAAACGCCAGCGGTGTAATGGAAGTAAGTTAGAAAGCTAAGGGAGAGGCATGTTCCTGGTTTGATACTTACTGCTCCTATATCAACAAATGCAATATTGCTTCAGAGGAGAAGCATAAGGACACAGGATATGGCTAGCACTATACTACTTTTCTGTCAACATCCAAGATGACATTAGATTCAGAATCAGAATCAAATATAATATCACTGGCATGTGTCATGAAATTTGTTGTTATGCGGCAGAATACTTGGATCTCTGCATCTTTTTGAGTAAACTTCCAATTAAGGACATATTAGAACCCAGACCAACTGTTACAATGCAATACCAGAAAGTTTTTTGACTCAGTCAATATGAAAGCTGAAGGGAAATTAACATAAGAACAAAGAGTAGGTCATTTAATGCATTGAGACTATTTTCCATTAAATTAAAGCTGATTGGTAATTAACCAATGCTTTTTCCTTCTATATTTCTTTACATCCTTACTTATTATTCTCAGCCCCTAAGTGTAATTAACCCAGCAAACACTATTTGTCAGAGTTCTGGATTTCCTTTGTGTGAGAAAGTGCTTGCTGAATTCATTAATAAAGAGCCACTTTAAAATTATGGTCCTTTGTTCTTCCTTCCAGTCCTAATTTCTATCTACGTATCTTTTAAATATTTAAAGGATAAAGATAAGGTTATTTGCCACATGTACGGTGAAACGTACAGTGAAATGCATCAATGACTAACCCAGTCTGAAGACGTGCTGGGAACAGCACATGAAAGTCACCATGCTTACAGTGCCTAAATGGCATGCCCACAAGTCACTAACCCTAACAATACATTTTTTGGTACGTGGGAGGAAACCATGTAGTCATGAAGTAAACGTACATTCCCACAGTGGTGGGAGTTGAGCCCCAATCAGCGAACCCTGGTGCTGTAACAGTGTTATGCTAACCGTTACACTACCATTCTGCCCCTCTATAATTCAGCATCTCTATCAAACCATTCCTTAACCTTTCAGTTTGATACATAATAACATACTTATTTACCTAATACTTTTGGATATCTATTGCACAGTATTCTCATTCAAAATCAAATCCAGGTATAACAGTACCTCCCCATACATTGAAGAAACTCAAAGCAGAGGTAATGTCACTCAAAAAACATACAAGTGCTGTGAGGAAGATAGAACCAACATGGAAACCAGCGCTGGGCACAACATTCCAGGATACCAACATCACCAAGACAAACCATTACTATAACGTCTGCTGCATCCAACTTTCACTGGTGATGAAGAAAGGACAGAGTTTACTGAATTGTGCCTTTTCTGCTTTGTGTCAAAAAGCCTTGAGTTTTATAGAAAGTACCAGTCTTCTTTTAAGTGACTATGATTTCAGGGTTAGTATTCAGGTTTTAAAATATAAATCGTGTACATCATTTGGCCATACTGTAATAACTCTCTGCTACCACAGCATTCATCAATGGAGAGAAATGGTTGAACAGATACATTTCAGTATATTTTAAGTCAAATTTATCAGCAGTCTGTTGGAGGAAGTTAGCAGGTTGAACAGTGTCTGTGGGACAAAAGGAACTGTTGTCATTTCAGGTTGAAACCCTGCTTAAGGTTAAGTCTCCGATGCAAGGTTTTAGCCAAAATGTCTTCTCACATTTGCTTTCCTCTCACAGATGCTGCTCAACACATTGAGTTCCTCCTGCAGACTGTTTGCTACTCCAGTTTGCTACTCTGCAATTTCTCGTGTCTCCATTCTAATTTCCTAATTTGATCAGGTGTACACATGGATTGCATCGATGGACTTCCTGGAAGTGTTAAAGTGTGGGTAATTACACTGCAGGACTAATGCTTTGCTGCACTATTTCCTGAGCACGTCTAGAATTCTGCTAATCTCTTCAATGTTTCCATACCTTAAGTTCCACTGGAGTTGGCCATCTCAGTCTCATGATGAATCATATGGTTTTGGCGGATTAGCATATGCCACATGTAAACAGGAAGCGACTCGTGCTGTGAGATTAGGTGGAAGGTAAAAGGGACAGGACACATTTTCCTAACAGACAAAGTCGTAGCTCTTTTTCTATGGAGACACGAGATGACAGGTGCTGGAATCTGGAGCAACACAAAGAATTCTGGAGAAGCACAGCAGGTCAGGTATTATCTAAAAAAGGATATGAATAGTTGACGTTTCAGGTCAAGGCTCTTCATTTGGATCAGAATGAAGGGCCCAGATGAAGATCTTGTCCTGAAACATACACCATCTATTTCCCTCCATAGATGCTGCCTGACCCACTGAATTTCTCCAGCACTTGTGTAGCTCAGTATATTAAACAATAAACTTGGCAATGCAGACTATTATTGTGATTAAAATAGATTGCATCAGGCACTTCTCATTGAATAGGATCATTTTATTTGGACAACTATTCCCAAATGGGAAGGACAACAAATAAAGCTGTAAATGGCAGGCTCCAAGTAACTTTGATTCTGCGTTGGGAGTTACTGATCATAGCTTTAGTGACCAGAGATCAAAGGAATAGTTAGATCACTTTGTATTTGAATAATACAAACATGGTAAAAATAGTCTTCTTAAATGGTGCATTCTTGCTGCTTGTAAGTGTGCACATGCACACCCATATGCTCATGTCCATGTAGGCGGATGCACATGTGCAGATTAATGCACAGACTTGGTGGTGGGCTTCAGAGATGCACTAAATAAATAGCAATTACTACATTGCTCACTAGGTGGCACCAAAGCTCCCAATATTCAGTTATCTCTCAACTGAATTAATTTCTTGAGATTACATGCAGCAAGACAAAAAATGCTGAAGGAACTCAGCAGGTCAGGCAGCATTTTGGTGGGAAATGGATAGCTGGCGTTTAGGGTTAAGACCCTGCATCTGGACTCATTTCTATTCTGATTCATCCCAGATGAAGGGTGTTGGACTGAAACGTTGACTGGTCATTTCAAGTTCAATTTCAAATGTATTGTCATTCAACATGTAGACCTCCAAAAGAAACAACATTCCTACAGACCAAGGTGCACAATACAGTACATATAACTCACACACAATGTATAAAGTAATATTACCATAAATAAATTAATAATAAAAAATATTCCAGAAGATTGACATTTAGCACAAGTTTCCCTCCATGGATTCTGCCTGATCTGCTGAGATCCTCTGGCATTCTGTGGTTGTTGCTCTGGATTTTCAGCATCTGCAGAATCACTCGACTTCCTACTTTCCTTTACCCCTTCAAACATTTGCTCCAATCCTCTATGAAAGCTAAGCCAAATCTACTTGTACCTCTCTATTGATTTTTATTGCTATTTACTGATTGTAGAGTTCCAAAGACATGAAGACAAGCAAATACTAAGTAACATGTTCATGGTTACATAGGTGCTTTTACATTACCATTTCCCTTCCCACTTTTCTCCACTCACAGAAAGTATTTTACCTCATCTGGTGGCGGGAAGAGTGCCAGCAATTCCCGGTGTCGGTTTTCCTTCCTCTGCTCCCCATTACGCTTGTCCACTTCATCAATTACTGTACGATCCAGAAGGCTGGGCAGGAGGGAATCAGCAGCAGAATTCTTCAGGTCAAAGATACTGGAAGCCCAGCTCCCTCTTGGAGTGTCATCTAAAGACACTGACCTCCGCTTCAGATCATCCTACCAAAGA
The DNA here is from genome assembly GCF_048418815.1 of Hemitrygon akajei. Classification (NCBI taxonomy): domain Eukaryota; kingdom Metazoa; phylum Chordata; class Chondrichthyes; order Myliobatiformes; family Dasyatidae; genus Hemitrygon; species Hemitrygon akajei. The sequence goes on along the minus strand of NC_133139.1, from coordinate 63,596,407 downwards.
ACAAAGAGGCAGTTGTTTGCAGCTTTTCTTAGGGCATATTGCTCAGACCCTGCGAGAGTCACAAGACCCTTCCAATCATAGGAGACAGATGGGCAAAGCAAAAAGCAAATCAGCATGTGAGAAAATGTTAACATTAGAAGCATTCATTCTAATTGGGATGAATTGTAACACAGGAGGTTATTTGCACCAAATGGTGTCCCTGGCCATGTTCTTAGATCCTGTGCAGAAGAGCTGGTGGGAATATTTGCAAACATTTTCAACCTCTCCCTGCTTCAAGCTGTGGTTCCCTCCTGCTTTAAGAAGACCACTATTATCCCAGTGCCCAAGAAAACAAGATCATGTGTCATAATAATGACCATCCAGTGGCTCTCTTATCATGAATGCTTCGAGATGCTGGTCATGGCACATTTCTACTGCAGCTTTCCAGAGGACCTTGACCCACTGCAATTTGTCTAATGCCAAAGCAGTTCTATGACAGACACCATCTCTCTTGCCTTACAAAAAGGCTGGATGAACTCAGCAGGTCGGGCAGCATCCGTTGAAAGAAGCAGTCAACGTTTCAGGTCGAGGCCCTTTGTCAGGACTAAAGAAGGAGGGGGCAGGGGCCCTATAAAGAAGGTGGGGGGAGGGTGGAAAACCATATGTTCATATGAACATCGAATTCTCCAACTTCCGGTAATTCCCTCCCTCTCCCTTCCCCCATCCCACCTTCACTCTGTCTCCTCTTCTAGCTGCCTATCACGTCTCATGACTCTGCCTTCTACTACTTATAGTGCTTTCCCCTTAGATTCTTTCTTCACTTCTCCTGCCTATCCCCTCTCTGCTTCCCTTCCTCTCCCCCACCCCTTGATCTTTCCTCTGATTGGTTTTCCACCCTCCCCCCACCTTCTTTATAGGGCCCCTGTCCCCTCCTTCTTTAGTCCTGACAAAGGGCCTCGACCTGAAACGTTGACTGCTTCTTTCAACGGATGCTGCCCGACCTGCTGAGTTCATCCAGCCTTTTTGTACGTCTTGATTTGACCACAGCATCTGCAGTGTACTTTGTGTTCTCCCTCTTGCCTTACACTTATTCCTAGAGCATCTGGATAGCAAAGACACCTACATCAGATGATTGCTTATTGACTACAGTTCTGATTAAAATAACATTGTGTCAAGAACTCACTATACTCTAGTCAATACCTCCCTCTGTAACTCAATCCTAAACCACAATCAGTAAGGTCAAGCTGCAACACCTCTGCCACAGTAATTCTAACTCTGGTGCTCCACAAGGATGTGTCCTCAGCCCCCTGCTCTACACCCTGCGCACTCATGACTGCGTGGCAGATTCTGCTCTAACTCCATCTACAAGTTTGCAAATAACTTGTGATGGGCAACATCTCAAATAACAATGACTTGGAGTACAGGAAGGAGATAAAGAGCTTAGTGACAGGGTGCAGGACAACAACTAATGTCCACAAAACAGCTGGTCATTGTCTTCAGAAAGTAGGGCGGTGCACATGCTCCTGTCTATATCAATGGTGTTGAGGTTGAGAGGGTTGCGATCTTCAAGTTCCTATTTGTGAACATCACCAATAGCTTGTCCTGGTCCATTCACATTGATGTCATGGCCAAGAGGGTTATTGATGCTTCTGCTTCCTCAGGAGGCTCAAGAAATTCGGCATGTCCCTGTCAACTCTTGACATCTTTTATTAATGCACCATGGATTCTGTCTAAATACATTATGGCATGGTGTGACAAATACTCAGCACATGATCACAAGAAACTGTAGAGAATTGTGGATAAAGTGCAGTGCATCACAGGAACCAGCCTCCCCTCCATGGACTCTGTTTATACTTCTTACTGCCTCAGTAAAGCAGACAGCATAATCGACATTGGACCTTCTTTCTTTGCCCCTCTCCCATTGGACAGCAGATACCACAGCCAGGCTTAAAGACCACTTCTATTCACCATTATCAAACTTGCATGACAAGACGGACTCTTGACTTCACAATCTATCTCATTATGATCTTGCACTTTATTGTTCACCTGAATTCCACTTTTTCAGTTGCTATTACAATTTACTCTGTATCGTTATTATTTTACTTTATTCTACCTCGTGCCACGATCTGATCTGTATGAACAGTATGCAAGATAAGCTTTTTACTGTATCTTGATACGTGAGAATCCCAATACCATTCTTCCATGACTAATTCTTTGACTTAACTATCTAATTAATTTCAGTGCCATGCTCTTTCTCTATAGCCTTGCACATTTTCTACCATGTATCTGTTTTGTTTTTGAAACTTGTACTTCAAATATCAACATTATTCATTTTCTTTATTGACAAATGATACTAGACTTGCACATTTTACATCTTACATCAGAACAGTCTGTACAAGAATCTAAAACATTTTTGTGACTGTGATGAAGATATGAATTTTTCCCATTTGATAGTTAGAACATCGAAGCAACATTAACACCAACCTGATCATCTTGGGTTCCTCGGTCATCAACAACCTCATCAGACTCAAAGATCTGCTTGGGTAGGCCCCGTTGTCTCTCACGCTGCTTCTCTGATGTGTTGCCGTTAAATGCAGTGCTCATTTTTTGATACCTTTTCCAAATATAAATCAAAAACAGGCTAACAGTGAGCATGAGATGTAGAACTACCCAAGGTGACATTCAGAACCAATGTTCCCTCTAATTTGTAACAAATTGTGTGCACAAAAATCTTGTGCTGTGCAATTTTTTGCCCTGTGACAACATGCGCACACTGCATTTCTTCAATAAAAACATTATAAATAAGCCAATTCTAAAATCTGCAGACAAATCATCACAAACTCCACATTTTCAACACTGTCTGCATCAGAAACTGGAAAAGGAAATGTGATTGTATATGTTCATGAAATATACTTAACATACCAACAAGGTAGAGGGTGACAACCTTTTGTGCGCAGTTTAAATTCCTTTGTGCGCTAGTAGCAAAAGATGTGTGCACGCACACCTTGGAGGGAACATTTTTCAGAACCCCCATCTTATTCACATGTACATCAAGGGCCATGTTCTGTATGTTTTTATAATGAGTCAATGACCCTTTCTCAACTGAGATTTTACTTCTGGGTGGAAGTTAGTAGGCTTTAGCAGTATCAATAAGAGAGGAGTAGTGGTTCAACTGCATAAAAGTTCTAATAGACAATAGTTCACAATATCAGCAAAGAGCCCTCCCACTTACATTTCAATTTGCAGAACAAAGCTCCAATCACAGCTTGAAAACCATTCCCAAAAGGTAACAAGATTATCAACCACCATTTAAATATCAAACTTTGGTTAGGATGCAGTTGGAATATTGTGTGCATTTCTGGTTGCCCCATTATAGGACGTGTGTGGAAGCTTTGGAAAGGGTGCTGAAGAGGTTTACCAGGATGCTGCCTGGATGAAAGAGTATGAGCTATAAGGAGAGGTTGGACAAACTTGGGTTGCTTTCCTTAGACTTGAGTTTGGGGCCAGACCTGCCAGATCGTCAAAAAAAATGTTTTTCTTTCTTGTGAGTCTGGAAGAGAGATTTTCACAGTCTTTTGTTGGGGAGCGATGGGGAGAGAGGACATGAATAGAGAGAGTTGGAAGACCACCAGACGGAGTGGACTGAGGAGCAAGAGTCCGAGGGCCGGCTCCGCTTGGAGGTCGATGGGAACAAATGAATGAACAGTGAGCTCCAACAATGCGCAATAGACTTTTTCCTTAAAATGGGCCCTTTTACTTTTTTATTTTCTTTATTAACCCTCTATCCAGATTAAGATTTATGAAGTTCAATCATTTAATTGCATATGGTGTATTGTCTGATATTTTGTGGTGCGGATTTGTAACCAAGCAACACATCACGCAGCATCCACACAAATGAGATTTCTTGGTTTGGCGGGGCCGGAAGTTGTTTTCCCCTAGACAAACACGTGCTGGCTGAGCCTGAGTGTTACATAAGTAATTGGGTTACCTCTTTATTTATTATTAACACCTTTTTTTTCTCTGCTACATTATGTATTGCATTGAACTGCTGCTGCTAAGTTAACAAATTTCACGTCACATGCTGGTAATAAAAAACTTGATTCTGATTCTGAAGGTGAATCAGTGACCTGACATCTGTGAGTCCAATAGAGGCTAGAGATCCGGAAGTGGCTTGTTCTGGAAGTCAATCGTTACAGACTGTCCTATTGTGTTGGAATAAAACATACCCTTTTCCCTTTGTCAAAAAACCCGGAACCTGGAATTTACACTGTCCTGGAATCTGTGCATGGAAGTGGGTGGGTGTGTGAGAGAGAGGGAAAAAAGGGGCTTGTTTTACTATTGTTATCTTGTTGCTATTGTTGTTGCTTCTGTTGTTTAGCTGAACTTCGTGGGCATGTGATGTTGGCGCTAGGATGTGTGGCAACACTTGTAGGTTAGCCCCAGCACATCCTTAGGTTGTGTTGGCTATTATTGCAAATGACATATTTCGCTGTATGTTTCAATGTATATGTGATAAATAAATGAACCTGAATAGCAAAGATCTTAGTTCTTAAATTAATATCTATTCAAGTTATAGTTTGTAATCATGTATATTTTAAATTGATAACATACAGTGAAATCAGTAATCCCAATCCTTGAACTATTAAAGCTCCTTTTGTTCTGAGATTCCAGGTAGTCATTTGAGTATTGCATCTTTTGCCACTCTACACCTGTCCAAATCTCACTCTGCTCTCCTCAAAGTAAATGTTAAGTGGTTAGCCAGCCGGTTTCCTCAGTTATGTCCCACAGCTGCAATATATCACTCTGAGGTAAAACAAACAGACTGCAACAAATGAGCAGAAAAATGTATGATAAATCAGAAGAAACCCACTTTCTGTGAACAATGACCCAATCTTCGGTGTAGATCTGTATGGCATCTCTTACTTGAGGGTCCATTCCCCTGTAAAGAAAAAAATGATAATAATTCATGAAAATTCAATAGTCCTATTATGCTGAATAAAACAAAACCTTTTTTCTTTGTAAAAAGACAATCCACTGCTTTACACATCTAGTTGAACCTAAAATTCTTAAGTTTTCTCTCATCAGGTGTTTTAATCAGAAGCCAAGTGACCTGTAATCAAGAAGACATTTAATTTTTCAGATGTCTTCTTGATCAGCAATCCTGATGAAGGGTCTTGGCCCAAAATGTCAACTGTGTACTCCTCTCCATAGATGATGCCTGACCTGCGAATTCCTCCAACATTTTGTATGTGCTACTCCTGATTTTACTCGGCATCTGCAGAATTGCTTGTGTATTTGATTTTCATCCTGGATTTTCAGATCAGAACAGTGAAACAATTATACATAATTTAACTAACATGACTTGTTGAAATTGCAAGTCCCATCCTGGAAGGAATCAGATCTTGTAGTGCTATCATACAAGTTTGTTATTTCAATAATCAGTTGCTTTTACATAGCAATTAACATCCTACGATATCTTACAGGAGCATTGACAATCAAAACTTCACTCTTAGCAACAAGGACAAACAATCAAAAGCCTGATCAAGGAAGCAAGTTTGAAAGAAAATTTTGAAGGAGTATGAAGATCAGCTGCCAATAATGGAAAATGAAACATACGAGTTCAAAATAAATTCATTATCAAAGTACAGATATGTCACCATATATTACTTTAAGATTCATTTTCTTGCAGGCATTCATAGGAAAACAAAGAAATACAAAAGTATCAATGAAAAGCTAGACAGAAAGCCAAATCTTCTTTAAACAAAATTGAAAAAAAGTACTAAAGCATTAAAGTTTGTGAGGTCAGAGAAGGTTATAGTTAGAGTAGGGAAACATGTGCCAAACTGCTAGTGTGTTGAGACTGAGAGGCTCGCTACAAAGATGAGAATGATCCTAACCATCTGGTTCACCATATTTCAGCTGGGCTCCTGCTGTTGACTGATCAAATGCCAAGGAGAACAGGTATAGAAATATCTGTGCCCCTGTGCCTCCAGACCGAGGAAAGAGGACCTCCAATAGATAAAGAGTAGATTTAGTTTTATGTTATAACTGTACAACCCAGGCTTTTACACAAGAAAATACTCACACTTCTTCTGGGACTCCGGGCTCGACCGTTCGACATTCTCGCGGTTCGTAAACCACCTCAATATCATCTACAGGAAACTCCAGGAGTTCCCTGAGTGGACCTGGTTCTGGAGCGGGGGGATGTGTGGTCAGGTATTCCTCAAAGTCCACAGGCTCTACCACTTCAGAAAGAGGTACCTGAAAGTGAGGTAGAATAAACCACTGAGGAAGGAAGTACAACTGTAGTGTGTGAAATTTCCATTTTATCCACTTGTTATAATAGAAAATATAATCTGAAAAAGGTTCCATATCAACTTTCATTGTTAATATCCAATGGAATTGAAAAGACTTGTATGTTAGTAGAGATGATCAGCGACAAAAGAAAAATACAATGCTCCTCATA